>NC_000078.6:49517132-49817965 GCF_000001635.26 Mus musculus | reverse complement strand
TATATAATATCTGGCAGTGGATCTCTATATTTGTTCCTGTATACTGAAGGATGAAGCTTCTTTGATAATGGCTGAATAAGGTACCTATCTATGAGTATAGCAGAATATCATTAAGAATTATTTTATTATTACTTTTAAAATACAAAGAAACAACCATAACAACAAAAATAAAACAGTAGTGTTCGCTTTTACCCTAGGTCTCTGGACTATCTGGTTTCAGGTTCTTTGTGACTCAAGCAGTATTAGGTATGGGTTCCACCTTATAAAGTGGGTCTTATGTCATTCAGATATTTGTTGGTTACTTCCCCAAGTTTTGTGCCATTATTGCCCTAGCATTTTCTTATAGGCAGGGCAAAAGTAGACCAAAGGTTTGTATCTGGTTTGTGTTTATGTTTCTTTTTTGGTAGTCTTCGCAGTACCTTTCTGCACCAAGGAAACTAGATGATGGGGGCAAAGTTTCTATGTAGCCCAACAACTCAATGTTCAATGGATTGGGTGCATGCTGTCTTCAGCAGTGGACAGTTTACTGAGTGTTTTTAAAGAGAAATTTATTATCTTAGCTACCACCTGGGTTGTTTGGGAATTACCATGAGACTCTTTGCACAAAAACTCAATTGGATGAAATATAGTCCTGGCACTGGAAGCTTCATTTTATGATGAGAAATGTTCAATAGATGTTCTGTCTCAGTCATTGTTTGGAAACTTCAGAAGAATTGTCTTCATGTACAACACGGAGTTTCCACTCTACAAAGATTTCATACAGCATCTCCAAAACCCTTATTCTATCTGTCTTTCCCCACATTCCATGCATCAATCATACCTTCCTGCTCCCTTCCCACCTGATCCTCTCTTTCACAGGCCTCCTAACTCTGGTTCCAATCTATCCATAAAATTTATTCTATTTCCCCCTCCACGTGTCCTAATAGATCCACTTGTCCTAATAGATTCTTCTACCTTCTCTGGGCCTACAGATTGTAAATTGCTTATCACTTATTTAGTGGTTAAAGCCAGATATATACCACAGTAATCTATTTGGGTCTGAGTTACCTTACTCCAGATGATGTGTTTCCTACCTCCATCCATTTGCCTACAAATTTCATGATGCCATGTTTTTAATAGCTGAGTAATACTTCATTGTGTAAGTGTACCACATTTTCTTTGCTCATTCTTCTTTTGAGGGGTATCCAATGTTGTAAACAACAATGTTTCTGGATATTAGGAGTACAGCAGTAATAAATATGGTTGAACAAACGTCCTTGTGGTATGGTGAAGCATCTTTTCATATATGCCCAAGAATGGTGTCACTATATTTTGAGGTAGATCAATTCCCATCTTCCTGAGAAACTGCCATACAGATCTTCATGGTAGCTGTAGATGTTTGTACTCCTACCAGCAATGTATTAATGTTCCCCTTATTCAATATCCTCACTAGTACTCACTTGTGGTTTTGATCTTAGTCATTCTGACAGGTGTAAGGTGAAATCTCATAGTAGTTTTGATCTTCGTTTCCCTGACAGCTAAGGATGTTGAATATTTCTTTTAAGTTTCTCAACTATTTGAGTCTCCTTTATTGAGAATTCTGTTTAGATCTGTACCCCTTAAATTGAATTGTCTGATTTTTTTGATATCGAGTTTCTTGAGTTCTTTATGTATTTGGGATATTACCAACTCAGTTTTTATCAGCTCTTAATCTAGCACTCAATCTAATCCCTGACAAATGTTATTCAATTTTAACCATGTCCAAGAAGAATTGTCAACATTTCCCTGGATCCCCATAATCAAAATATAAAATCTACCCTCTTCATCCTTCCTGCTTATTAAGCATCTCCACTTCTAGTATTCCTGTAACCATCAACCTATAGGAGGATTTGGTTTTAGTTTTGCAGTTCTGGCACTAGAAAAGCAGCTTTTAAACTAACATGGAAGTAAGTGAAACTGTTTAGTGCTCTAGGAAGGGTTAGTATCAGGAAAGTCAAGAACCAGAATTTGAGAGGGAGGAGAAGGAGGAAAAAGCAACAGGGAACATCAAGAAAGTTATCACAGCTGTGGAGTGGTAACTTTGGAAGAATAGTGACTTGAAAGCCAAAGATAGACAGAATTCAAAGGGGACTGGTCAGTCATAAATTTTCAGAGAGAAGAATGAGAAAGATCTGTAAGGCACCTGAGAACTTACATGTTTCCTAATACAGCATCAGTATTGGGATGTCCACAGATACTTAGTTTTTGGAACTCAGAAGTAAGTGACAGGTAAAGTTTGTTTGTTTGTTTAAAAAGGAAAAGTGAATTATATATGAAGCCAATACATTACAAGTGAAACAAACAACATCAGCTTTTTTCCTTTTATCTATTGTTTGTAAGTAGTTTTTAATTATCAAGTCATTCAACATATAAGCAAAGCATCTTATTAGTAGGCTCTAGGCTTCTCCTTTTTTATCTCATGTAATATCACTGTGTTGAATCTGGCGAGACTCATTCACTAATCCAATTGCATTCTCCAAATAATATTTGGTTATTATGTAGAAAATTCATCAGTTTTAAGTTTAAGCTATCTTGGAGTTACAAGAGGTCATAGGATATTATCTAAATCCTATATATTTACGCATTGGATTCAGAGTCGGGTTGATGGTAATGTCATATGCCTGTAATTCTAGTTCTTTGCAGGCTAAAGTAAGAGGATTGTATTATTGAGGCCAGCCAGGCAACTTACCAGACCCTGTCTCAAGAAACGAACAAAAAGTTAAGCAAAATTCACCTATATGAATGTTGTAGTATCAGTACCTATTCCATAGATATTTACACTTAGGCATTGCTTTCCTATTAGCATACGATTCAGATAACCCAGACATAGTACTTGTCTCCACACTTGACTAACACTACAGTATGTTGACCATATGTATAAATGAATAAATAGTTAAGTACTAGTTGTTAGGTTCAAAAGAATAAAAGCTTAATCACTAATTTGAAATTACTATTCATTTACAATATTTTATGGCTTCTTTTGTTGAGTTGCTTTACTGCTTTAAAACCAACATGTCCAGTGTGTGCATTGTTATGTTAATCTGCATGCCAGAGCTGGACTGACTATGCCTGGGCCTCTGTGACCCAAGCAAAGTGGTGTCACTTTCCAATCAATGAAGAAAAATGCACGGTCTCCATGTGCTGACTTTGCGTCCTGGAGCTCAGCCAGCCAGACTGTCAGTAGCCTTCAGAGGATGCAGACGGTTCATTTAATCTTGAAAAGGTCTTTGAAATTAAAATATAAATGAAGGTGGGGGTAAGAGGGAGACAAAAGAGATGAGGCTTTAAAACTGATCACTTGGTTAGATTTGACTGGTAACAAGTATTGATTTTTCTAACAGAAAGCATGTATTTAAAAATAATACTCACAAAAGTCTTAGTTAAAGTGACTAGATACCTGTTTGAACAAATGAAATACCTTGAATGACTGATTTTATCTGAGTGAAACATCTTAAGTATATATTAAAATATATATTCTTGTATTTCTTTATTACCTACAGTGTGGAGCTAAAAGATGAGATCCTCTTTGCTTGCTAGAAATTGAAGACAAGTTTTCCTATACATGCTAAATTCTCCAATGCCTCAAATCACCCTGTTGGTAGATTGAGATAGACAAGTGTGGAACCAAACTCCATGCAATAATATCACCTATTTAGTTTTTACTGGCTGAGTTGTGCATAGAATGTACTTAGGAATTCACCATTGTCTCTCATCCATGGGGAGGAGGAGCTCCCTAAGAGTTTACTAATATCAAATTGATAGAAGTCTAATATTTAATGCACATAGTTTCCTCTAAATATTTTTCAGAGATGCAGATAACTTTCAAAGCACACAACAGACTTAGATTATTTTAGTATTCAGATGAAACACTAACTTTCCATCTGTTTGCTTGCAGAAATTGATGAGGAGAAGATGGAGATAAACACTTTACCAAGTTTCCCTTCTCCATTTCTCCTTCCCTCTCTGTCTTCCAATTACCCCCGTCTCTTTCAGTACTGGGGATGAGTCCCAGTGCCTCAAGTATTCTAGGGATCTTTATTTGCCCATCTTTATTTTTAAACCAGTGTTGAACAAATCAAAAGTGCAGTAGCCATGAAAGTTTTAGCAGAATAGGTTTTCTCCTTTTACTGTGTCAAATTAATTTCTGTAAATGCTGTGTCCAAAGACTTTACAAGAAGACCCATAGTACAGCCATGGTACACATGGATGAGCTGATAACATGAAACCAGAGCATGGAATCTTTTCAACACATCATTAAAAACAGATATTTCTTCCAGTGATGTTAGATTTAACAACAGAAAAAAATTTCTATGCATTGTGTAAATAAATTGATTGAATTATTTCTAAATTCCACATAATAACTTTCACAATGATCATCTAACAGAGGAAGAACCACAAGTTGGTGTTAAATAACTTGCCAGGGGTAATACAGGTATGACATAGACATTTTAAAGTGTATATTTCTATACATTTTAACATTGGATAAATCACAAAAATTTGTTTGTTTAGAAATTATTAAAAGTTTGCCCATTGTTATCTTTTGATGTCATAAAACATTTTGAAGATTTCGGTAATAGTATCCACATATCCACAAGGTTCTCAATCCTCAGATACTAAGCCTCATGTGCAAAAAATAAAAATTAAAAAAATTAAAAAGCCCTTTTCAGACAATCCTAAATACATATACTTCCTCTAGGGAAATTAAACACTAAGCCCTAGTTATAGTGTGGAATGATAGAAGTGGTCAGACTGTAGTGCTGAATAAAGACATCTTGAGAAATCAACAAAGAGGGAGGCATGCCTTGGGCAGCTTCTGTGTGCTTCACTTTGGGTTAATTTGGGGAAATATGATACAGCAAAGAAATAGTTAAGATGGGAAGGATGTCAGGTGCTTCACTGATTGACTCCTACTGTCCAGACTTCCCTTTGCTTTGACCTTATGTTCTTTATCTCATCTTCTACATCATGTTCTCATCAATATAAATCAGGGAGAATTTTCACTGTTTTGCAGGTTTGTTTGGTTTTTTTTTTTTTTTTTTTTCATTCTAAATATAAAGCACTCTGATCTCCTTGAGAAAGGTGCTACAGGACGATCAGAGAGGGATTGACTAAAATTAGAAATATCAGCACATTCACATTTTTTCCCCAATAGTTTGGTACTTTTGACAATGTACTATTTTAGTGTATCATGGGGTTTCACAGTGATTGTAAATTAAAGCTTTCCTTACATAGACTGAAATGTGCCTGACTTGGTAAATTCTCAACTTTCTGAGAACTCCATTTTAGGGAATCAATGTTAACTATGTTTAATTTTAACCTCAGTGGCTTAATGACTGAAATGAATACTGAAAATAAGAAATGTGAGAGTAGACATGTAGATGAGGCCACGGTGCCTGGTGAGTGAAGGAGACCCTTCAACTACCAATTGTAACTAATAATTTTGTCTCAGACTGAAGGAAACAGGCCAAATAGACAATCAGATGCTGTAACTCTCATTCTCCCAATGAACCTGGCTTGGAAGTGCTAACTACAGACCCAGAGCTAACTGTTTTCTGTTTTTACTTTTTAGTAAATATGGGCGTCAGACGGATCCTGAAGGAATGTTTTTCAGCAAGTGTATATTTGCTTTATATCTACTTAAAGTAACCCATTTTACTTAAAATTAGAAATACATTCTTTGACTTTCAAACTTCAAAATTGGCATTTGAAAACACAAAATTGTTTATTGGCCCTCTTTGCAGGATAAATAAATGTCTGTTCAGCCCCATTAGTTTTAAACCCATGATTTAGGATTCTTTTAAATGTGCTAAAATTAACAAGACTTAACGCTGTGGGTACAGAAAATGACAATACGAAATAATAAGTCATGCTGAGAATTGGACATCTGACAGGATTTCAATTTTTAATCTGGCCTCTCAGTTTGGGTGATCCTTTCTTTGTGGCAACAGATCAGAAAATATTTGCTTGTCAATAAACGTAGGCAGTTGCTGTACCATGGCAGACCTGGGTAAGCTTGGAATTTAGAAGGTAATGCCAAGCCAGAAGAATAGCTGGAGAGAATATGGTTTGATTTTCTAAACCACCAAGTGATTTGGTAATTGTAGTTTATATTGGCAACTGAATTCAAGATGTCACAGTTTAGTACACAGTGAAGGTCAGTTATTACTTCATTATAATTATCCAAGGGCATCATTATACTATATTTGATTGAGTTTCTTTTTTTTTTAAGAGCTTAAGAATTGTAAATGCCTCTCACTCTGTATTACATGTGTGTGTGTGTGTGCATGAAAGTAAATAAAATAAAATGATAAATTTAAATCATGTGTGGTATTCACAATATTTAATGTTAAAGTTAACTTTCATTATCTATGCATAAATTATCTTAAACAAGTTTGTGGGTAACAATATATAACTAATTATTTTATGGATATAGCTTTCTAATTAAAAAAATAAACTTTTAAAAAATCATTGAAATTATAATAACATAACCTACTCAGTCAATTAATGTAATAATTATAACTTAGGCTTTCTATTACTTAATATCAAACCATGTAAAGTCACTTCTGAAGTGACAAAAAATATATCTCCATTAAAGTCTTTTTAAATTTGAATAAATGACATAAGGTGGATCTCTTTATAGCATTATTGAGCTGTATGAGAACTTCATTTTAATGGAAGAAGGGGTTATATAATTAACTGTTCTCATTGATGTGCATTGGTTTATTATCACCAGACTGTGAATGAAAAGATCAAGGATGTTTCAAGGTAGGGAATGTTCACAATTTTAAGCTTAAGCAACAATGTGAAGGATATTTACCAATCTGTGAGGATAATCTTGATTGTCAACTTGATCAGATTTGAAGGTATAAGAGATTAGTAAATGTTCCCATGGGTTTGTCTGAGATTTTTATGTCCAGGGATGATTAACTAAAGAGGAGCAACTCTGAATGTGATAGGGGTAGGTCTTAAAATAAGAAAGGTGGATAGGAAAAGGGCAGCAGACCTTTTCTCTTTGATGGTGGTCCAGCATTAGAGCAGTTCCACCCTGACCTGTTCTCCATGCTGGCATGAACCATGATCTTCATTTTCTTCCTTTAGGTTGTTTTTTAATTTAATTTAATTTTATTTTATTTTATTTTTTGCTACTTAGTCACATCAAAAAATATCTAAATTATTATCCGGAAGAGAGTCATGATAACTACCAACTCAGGCAGTTTGGAAGTTTTCAAAACTGTTTTGAGAGATGATTGAGAAGTGGTTTAGTAATTTCCAGAGTGGCCAATAAATGATTTAGACAGGAAAAATGATACTATATTTTATCAAAACCAACTGTCTGCCTTACGAATGTATAGAATGTTCAGTTTAAAAGTGAGGGGTTAACCAATTGGACTGAGGAAATTTCAAGATACCCCACAGTGTACCGATAGTTTGGCATCTCTTTCTTGTCAAGTTTATAAGTGAGGCTTAGGTGAGAGGTAAGGAAAAGTCAAGGAGAAAATGTTAAACACTTTGCAGTTTTCCAGGAAAATAAATACATGTAAGGCTGAGGCTGAGGAAATTGTGATGGCTAAGATGATTAGAGCAAGTAAAAAGAAGGTAAGTGCTTAGCAGTGTGGCAGTGAGAGTGACATCTTAGTGGTCCTGTGATTAAAAATAAGAAGGTACTGGTTAGTTCATTGTTGTTCCCAGAGCTCGTGTCTCTAGCTGCATATGTATCAGAAGATTGCCTAGTCAGCCATCATTGGAAAAAGAGGCTCCTTGGTCTTGCAAACTTTATATGCCCCCAGTACAGGGGAAACACCAGGGCCAAGAAGTGGGAGTGGGTGGGTAGGGGAACAGGGGTGGGGGATGGTATAGGGGACTTTTGGGATAGCATTTGAAATGTAAATGAAGTAAATACCTAATAAAAAATTGGAAACAAAAAGCAAAAAAGACCAAGAAGGTAAGGTTTTTACCTTTATGTGGAAAAAAACTCTGCTTTGAGAAGAGACCTTTGGGATTCCTTGTCCACACAGCACCTTGCAGGCAAGTGGTGGTCCATGTTCATCCATTCAGGCATTGAAAATTTTCTATAACTGTGGTTCAGGGTCTTGCCACTGCTTTTCCTGGAGACATAAATGCAATGATATCCTCTCAGACCTGAAAATGCAATAGAGATGATGTTGTATAGCCTTCCATCTAGATTTCCGAGAAAGTAGAAATGAGACACAGATTCTGTAGGCTTCCCTGGGAAGATGAGCTATGAAATTTTGAAGCAGAAGTTGAAGATGCAATAAAACCTCCAAGAAGATGGAGATGTCAGGAATCTAGAAGCTCTGCTGACAATGACACAGGCAACGAGAATTTGTTTAGAAGACTTATGTGAGCTACAAATAGCAAGAATATAAGGTCAGCTGCCCCAGACCTCTAAGGCTGACATCCCATCAGAATGTGCCTTTATGATATCGTTAATATATGTATTTATTTTTGCTCATAATCCTCATTTTTATACCCCCATTCCTCATTTTTAGAAGGAGAATGTTAACTCTGCAGTACCAAGAATATGAGTCTCCTCTCCCCTTTTTGCACAGAATGTCACTGCTAAAAGTCTGCCTTGAATTTCAAAAAACTTGAACTTTGCAATAATGTTAGCCTTGTTAAGACTTGGGGATTCTTTAAGCTGGAATGTTGTGTTTTGTGTTGTTAGATAGATTTGTGTGGACCAGATGCTTGGGAGTTAAGGTGAACTTCTGATGCTTAATTATACTCTCAGCATTTTTGGTTTGAGAGAGGACTAAAATATTTTCAAAGCACACTTCCATTTGTGTCACCAAGGAAGAAAATTCTATCCTGATGGTGGGTGAAAGCATTTCACAGCCTGGACCAGCCGTTCTCAAATTTTGGTGCCTTTGGGGATTGAATGACCATTTCACAGATGTTGTTAAACACCATCAGAACACACAGATATTTACATTACAATTCATAATAGTAGCAAAATTATAATTATGAAGTGGTTTATGATTGGGAGTCACCACAACATGAAGAACTGTATTAAACTGGTAGGAAGGTTTAGGAAGGTTGAAGACCATGGGTCTGGAGACATTAGTAAAACAAGTTGTCAAGGAGACATTGCTGCTTTTTCCTGTTTCCTCTCTGCTCTTGGGTGAGGTATTCTGCTCTGCCATCTCCTTCCCACCATCACTGATTAAAATTTCTGAAACTGTAAACTAAGACAAATAACTTTTCCTTTAAGTTGTTCACTCTGGTATTTAGTCTTACTGACTAATATAATTATTTCACACACAGTTCTAGTCATTGGCAAAACCAACTAGCAGCAGAAGGATTGTAGCACAGAATTTATAACTGCCAACTTGCCTGCATTCAAATCCTGTTTCATGCTACCATCATTTGATTGGCATGTGTGCTGGGTAGCTTTTTGGCAACTGGAGACAAGCTAAAGCCATCTGGGTAGAGGAGAGTTTAATTGAAGAATTGCCTTTACTGCATTACCTGAGTGTAAGTCTGTGGGACATTTTCTTAACTAATAACTGATGTAGGAGGGACCAGCTGTCATGAACAGTGTCATCTCTAAGCAGGTGGTGCCGAGTGTATAAGAAAGCAAATTAAACACACCATGGATAGTAGTCTAATAAGTAGTATTCATCCACGGTCTCTGAATCTAGTCTTGACTCTAGGTTCCTTTCTTTAGCTGTAGACCCAGTTTCCCTCTATGATGGATAGTAAGTTGTAATATGAAATAAATTTTCTCCCCTGAGTTGCTCTTGGCCATGGTCGTAATAACAGAGATAAAAAGCAAATGTAAATACTATTTTGCAATATTGGATTGAACTTTGATTTATTCTCAGTGGAAAGGCAAACTGTCTGAACTGTCACATTTTAGAAAAAGGGAGGAGGAGGAGGAGGAGGAGGAGGAGGAGGAGGAGGAGGAGAAGAAGAAGAAGAAGAAGAAGAAGAAGAAGAAGAAGAAGAAGAAGAAGAAGAAGAAGAAGAAGAAGAAGAAGAAGAAGAAGAAGAAGAAGAAGCCGCCACAGCAACAGCAGCAGCCAGGGTTTCATAGCAAGACCCTGTTTCAAAAATAAAAGAGGAAATCCACAAACAATAATACATGTTTTTAATTTTGTAAAATTCTTTTTAAAATTGTAAATGTTAGATTGAGGCCTTAATGTGAAATATAAAATGCTGAAACAGAAGAAAACAGAGGCATACTGCAAAGTTTAGTGGAAGGAATAGCATTTCTGACTAAATTCAATTTACTCAAGAATTAAGGCTGGGAAGACAAGTGGAACTTCCCAAACTGAAAAGTCTCTGTACAATAAAAAAAAAAAAAAGGTCAACAAAATGAAAAGGAAGCCCACAGAGGGAGAAAGAATCTTTACTATCTGTAGCAAGGTAGATAATCTGGCAGAAGATTAATATCCAGAATATACAAATAACTCAAAACACTAATGGTCAAAAGAAAAAAAACAAAAAACAAAAAAACAAAACAAAACAAAACAAAAACCCAAAAACAATCAAAGTCCCATTTAAAAAGTAGGCCTAAGATTTAAATAGAGAGATCTTGGAAGAAGAAAGTAATGGTTAAGGATATCACAAAAAAATATTCTTCATCCCTAACAATAAGGTAATTGCAAACAAAAAATCATATTTTATTTTACCATTTATAATGTCAAAGATCAACAAAATAACAAACAACAAATGCTGGGGAACACTACTGAGCTCCAAAGATGAAATCATGAACTTTGCAAGTAAATGGATAGAACTAGAAAGATCACATTGAAAAAAGCTAATCAAGACTTAGAAAGACAAACATTGCATGCTCTCTGCCATCTGAAGCACAGAGCTCCAAAATTTCAGATGTGAGCATATATACTGGAATAGCTAGGAATGTGAAATGGGACCACTGTGAGTAGAGAAAGACATCTAGAGATAGAGATGAATACACATGCTATAAAGAGGGGAATGAGAAAAATGGGGAGGAGAACTTTATATGGAGGAGAAAGAAGAGATCTATTAAGGGAAAGAGATGCAGGAGGAACAAAGCACAATGCGAATGTTTGAAAAAGCCATAGGAATTGTGGTGATTTGAATATGCTTGGCCCAGGACGTGGCGCTGTTCGGAGATGTGGCCTTGTTGGAAGAAGTGTGTCACTGTGGGATGGGCTTTGAAATTCTCTCCATAGTAGCCTAAGAGATAATCTTCTCCTGTTTGCCTTTGGAAAAAGATAGAGAATTCACAGCTCCTCCAGTATGCCTGGATGCTACCATGCTTTTTGCCATGATGATAATGGACTGAATCTCTGAACCTGTAAGTCAGCCCCAATTAAATGTTGTCCTTTATAAGAGTTGCCTTAGTCATGCTGTTTCTTCACAGCAATAAAATCTAAACTAAGACAGGTATTTGTGTTAATTTATGTTTATTTAAAATTACATATAATATATGTAAGTTTAGGTCTATACATCTATCTATCTATAGGTGAAGTTATGCCTTTTGGGATTCCTTCTAAAGACCTAGACTATCTAACAAAAACCTCAGCCACTCATGGTAAACCTCTCTTTTCAAGTCATTGTTCAGAATAGCCCAAGAGGTACCCAAAAGAATATAAGCCATTGGTATTGCTCTTGACTTCTTTCAGAACTTAAAGGTAAGAACAACTCTGTTGATGATATTTGAGACACCAAACTTAGAGAATTTGAAATGGAACTGACACAGAGACCTCTTCTCCACAGATTAGAACTTACAGTTTCTGATTATGTTATGAGAGAAGACAAAAGTCTTTGCAATATAAAGCTATGAACCACAACAATGACCAGTGTGGCAATATAGCCTCAAGAGTGAAATAGTGAGACTTACATTTCCGGGATAACCAGCAGGGATCTAATTGGAAATAAGCCTTGTTCAATGTAAGGAATTCTTGCCTAGCACTCTTACCCTAGCCACTGCTAGCTGATGAGATCATGAACCTTAGAGGAGATCTAACTACTACCACCGTTATAAACTAGTATAATTCCCAACCATATCCTTAACACCTATCCTTATTTTCACAGAAAAAAAATGGAGTACTTTTTACTCCTCGTCAATGAAGTTTTTGGTTTGTTTTTGTTTTTGTTTTTGTTTCTGTTTTGTGGTTGTGTGTGTGTGTGTGTGTGTGTGTTTGTGTGTGTGTGTGTGTGTGTGTGTGTGTATGTGTGTGTCAAATGAAGAGCATCACAGAAATCTACCACTGAACAAAATAGAGATAACACCTAACTGTGGGTTCCCCACCCCCTTAGGATACTTCTACAAGACAACACTTACACACAAGGATACAGGAAAAATATGGGAAAGGGAACAGAAACAATGTAAGAGAGCCAAGGCACCAGGAAGTCTGCTGCAAGATAGTGTCTTGCATATCTGATAGGGAATTGCATCCACAGTATCTGAACAATATGGTTGCCCAAAAAAGACCTGTACATTATTTAAAACTTCAATATAGATGAGGGAACTCCCACAAGCCCCTTCCTAGATGAAATACTACATGTAATTGATGGCTGCTAAGAGAGGAAAAAAAATCAGCTTTCTCCAAGTGATCTTCCTTAAACATGTGTGCATATTAGCAGCTTCAAGAGGTGGTCATTGTCTTTTTAAAAATAAAATCCCAAATGTTTGATTTTACCAAATGAAGTTTCACGAGCCTGCTAGTGCAGAAAGGCAGAGAAAGCACCCAGTTGGCCTTCCTCCTCTACCAAGTTCCCAGAACAAAATAAAACAGTTCACCTTTTCCATACTGTCTTCAAACCCCTTCCAATAGAATGTCCCTCCTTTCTACTTCCTGAGAGTCACTCTATTCATCCTCTTGACTTAGTCTTACACTGTTTTCTCCCCATGTTCACCTCCTGTCAACTGGTTTCTTGCTCCCCCTCTTTTCCTATAGTTGACTTTATTCAATCTTGTTTGCAATAGACAGAAATCTCTTAGATTAAAAGTATATGCTAGGGGTAGACCACACCAAGACTAGAGACAGGATTTTCTAGTATACAATCTTGGGGTTCACAGTGAGATCAAATATCCTAAAATGGGCATGAAGTTGAGATGAAGTAGTTGGGAAACATGGGAGGAGTTGAATGTGGACAGTGTGGGGTAAAAATTGTATAAACACTCTTGTATAAAATTGGAAAAATAAGGAATGAAAATAACTGTTAAAATCATATAAATTATTCATTAATATGATCTCCAAAACAAAGATAAAATATCTTTTCAGTCAGTCCTGGTTGGTTAAGAATTTCTCCACTTATTAGCTTTGTGTGTCTTGGCTCTCTCTGCTTCACTGCTGGGTCTCTGTATCAACTACTCTCATCAACTGCGAGTGAAAGGCTCTCTGAAGATGATTGGGCTAGGCACAGATCTATGAGTACAGCAGAATACCGTTAGGATCATTGACTTTTTCCCCCAGTCATGTTTGCTTCTATCCCTGGTCTCTGGGCTATCCAGTCACCAATTCCAGACTATCCAGGCAATGTTGGGTATTATCTCTCTCTCTCTCTCTTGGCTTGGGTCTCAGATCAGTCATTGGTTGGCCACTCCCACAAGTTCTGTGTTACCATCCCCCCACCACCACATCTTCCAGGTAGGATAGATTGTGAGTGGATGGTTTTGTGGCTGGGTTGGTGTCTCAGTCCAATCAGATTTGGCATTCCTCCTTGGTAGGGTCACCCTTGAAGATTTGAGTTTACACTGCACAAATTTTCTACATTGCATCCTAAATTCTCTCTAATTCCTGTCTTTTCTCCCAAGTTCATACTTTCTTGCTCTATTCCTCTTCCCAAACATCCTCCCTCCTATTCCCACCCCCCACCTGCCACATTCCAGCCCAAAAAAAATCTATTTTATCTTTCTTCCCAAGGAGATTCATGCATTCCTGTCTAGATCACTCCTTCTTAATTAGCCTCTCTGGGCCTGTGGATTGTAGCATGATTATCATTTACATAACAGCTAATATTCATGGATAAGTGAAGATCTATCACATTTGTCTTTCTGGGTCTGATTTACTTCACTCAGGGTGATTTTTTTTCTGGTTGCATCCATTTTTCTGCAAAACTCCCCAATCATTTTTTAAACTACTGAGTAATTTTAAAATAGTTACATGCTTCAAATATTATTCAAGTATCTCACATTTTATGAAAATCACTCCAGGATATTGTTAACTATTCAATAAAGGATTTGGGAATATGAGTAAATTATATTTGTTTATCATATTCACAGTCTTTAAATTGGATATATCACACATAACATGTAATGAATCTGTTATGCCAAATATAGCATTTACTTAATCAGAATAATTTGTTTCAAGCATTTTGAGAAAAATGAATTTTAATATTTTGTAAAGTCAAAACAGTGTGATTCTATATTTAAGTATATATATATGTGTGTATATATATATATATATTTGTGAATATATATTTTGTGAATATGATTACATGCATGTTTATGTCTATTTATCATTAAAATTTCCTAGAATTCTTGCAACTAAAGTAGGAAAAATGGCTCTGAAAAGAAAGATCTATTTTTTATTGGACTATAGTGACAGGTGTATGTCACAAAATGTAACTCCATGACAATATTATCTATATGTCTAAGACTTTGATAGCATTTCCCTATAGCTACACTTTTATTGGTTGATTGGATTGGACATTTCCTTTTCTGCCTCTTTTTGTTTCTTTACAGCACCATTAAACTGGAAGTGAGGGATCCAGGAATTGCTTTCATACCCAGAGCATCGTACCACAATAATAACACTCAGAATTGTGTATAATTTTTGTAGCACTTTGTTACATGTATAAAACATTAATCAGAAATCCAGAAGACACAATCTTCTTTTAAATATAACATTTATTGATTTCTAAAGTTAGTGGAAATTTTCTGAGGAAATGGTTCAACTTGCCTTTCAGGAGACTGAATAAATTTCACGACATCTTCAATAAATCCCGTTGGGGTTTCAGAGCCAACAGTAAACAAATTTCAATGCACTTCGAAGTACCACATCTTTTAAAATCTTTTTAGCATTTCATGTTGCCCTTAAAGTTCTTAGTTATACTAAATATTCTAGGTGATTATGACTATTCTGCTGACAGTTATTCTGATATAATCATAGTAGATTCTACATGTACACTGCTCCTTACTGGTTAAAAGATTAAGACTCTCTTATTTCTGTAACATCAGACAATTTTTATCATATTGGCCATTCAGCTCAGCTTTGCAAGCATCCTCACACATATGCCCTAATGTCAGAATTCCCTCAGGAAAATAACTGGATTTCTAAGGAAACACCACACTACACTATTTTTTTTTAATTGGCAACATACTGATTTCTAGAATCACTAATATCTACAAAATATTCTACATAAACAATGACATCTACACATTCCATTCAAAAGTACATAAAAGATTCTCTAAATTACATCACAACCTGGGACAAATATCTTCACAAATTCAAAATGATTGCTATAAATTCATGTGGTCTACATGATCATGATGCATAATGATACATAAAACTGACAGCAAACAAATCTTTAGTAAATGTTTAAACTCGTGGAGATAAACCAACTCTTTAGAGAAAGATGAATAGGTCAAATAGGATATCAAAAAAGAAAACAAAATCTTCAGAAATTAAAAGAAAATGAAAATGAAGCACAATAAAAGTTCCTGGACATATTTAAATCAGTTCTATAAGAGAAAAAAACTCATAGTTCTAAGTGCTTACCAAAAAAAAAAAAAAAAAAAAAGAAGAAGAAGACTAAAGCACAAATAAATGACATAATGATGCACCTCAAAATTTGAAAAAATGATAACAAACCAAATCTAAACCCAGTCAATAGTTAATAATAAAATTCTGAGCAGACTTTTAAAGAATCAAAGAAAAGGATATAAAGAATCAATGAATCTAAGAGTAGTTCATTGAAAGATAAATGAGACTCTTGACCTAACAGAAAGAGACTATTTCTTGTTAACAGAATCATAAAGGAACAAGAAGCATTACCACATACCACAAAGAAATTCAGAATATTTAAAAAAAATACTTTTTCAGCCTATACTCCATTGAGTTGAAAAATCTAAAAGTAGATAGTTTTCTAGATTCATCCAAACCATCAAAATTAAACCAAGACAAAAATCAAAAACCTAAACATACCCACAAAAAAATGAGATTGAAATGGAATAAAAAGCATTCTAACTAGAAAAACTCCATGGCCAGATGGATTCACAGCTGAATTCTCCCAGACTTTTAAAGAATATCTACAACCAACTCTTCTTACATTTTCAAACAATAGAAACAAAACGAATATCTACAGCCAACGCTTCTTAAACTTTCCAAAACTCCTACAATTCCAGTATCTTTATAATACCAAAATTCTGTAAAAAGAAAACAAAACAGAATTTAAAAAAAAAAAAAAACTACTGGCTAGTATCCCTGAAGAATATAGATTCAAAATTGCTCAATAAAATACTTGCAAACAGAATACTGACATATATCAAAAATGCTATTCATCATGATCAAGTTGGTGTTATCCCTGAAATGTAAGAATGGTTCAATGTATGCAAATCAATAAATATGCATACACACACACACATATACACACACATACACATACACACTTAAAGACAAGATTCACATAATCTTCTCAGTATCTTTAGAGAAAAACCTTTGACAAAATTCAACATGACCTCCTGATAAAAGTACTACAGAATATAGAAAAAATACTTCAAAATAATAAAAGGTATGCATAAGAAACCCACAGCCAATATAATCCTAAACAGAGTAAAGTCAAAGCAATCCCAATAAAGTTGAGACTGTCACAGAGCTTTCTATCCCTAATCTTTTTAAATATTGTGCTCAAAGAGCTACCTAAGAGAGTAAATCAAGAAAAAGAAACTAAAGGAATAAAAATAAAGAAGTCAAACTGTCCCTATCTAAGATGAGATGATTCTATACATTAAGGGCCTCAGTGCCCCTTCTTAGAATTGGGAACAAAACACCCATGGAAGGAGGTACAGAGACAAAGTTTGGAGCTGTGACGAAAGGATGGACCATCTAGAGACTGCCATATGCAGGGATCCACCCCATAATCAGCTTCCAAACGCTGACACCATTGCATACACTAGCAAGATTTTATCGAAAGGACCCAGATATAGCTGTCTCATGTGAGACTATGCCGGGGCCTAGCAAACACAGAAGTGGATGCTCACAGTAAGCTATTGGATGGATCACAGGGCTCCCAATGGAGGAGCTAGAGAAAGTACCCAAAGAGCTAAAGGGATCTGCAACCCTATAGGTGGAACAACATTATGAACTAACCAGTACCCCTGAGCTCTTGACTCTAGCTGCATATGTATCAAAAGATGGCCTAGTCGGCCATCACTGGGAAGAGAGGCCCATTGGACACACAAACCTTCTATGCCCCAGTACAGGGGAATGCCAGGGCCAAAAAAATGCGAATGGGTGGGTAGGGAAGTGTGTGGGGGGTATGGGGGACTTTTGGGATAGCATTGGAAATGTAATTGAGGAAAATATGTAATAAAAAATATTTAAAAAATTCTACCAGAAAACTTCTAGAAATGATAAACAAATTCAACAATGGGGCAGAAGACAAAATTAACTTGTACAAATCAGTAGCTCTTCTATACACTAACAATATATACACAGAGAAAGAGTCCATAGACACACGCCCATCCCTAAAAGCATTAAAAAACAAACAAACAAACAAAACAACCACAACCACAACAATAATGGCAACAACAACCCACCAAGGTGTCTTCACATACTCTTTTTTATTTTCTTAGATATTTTCTTCATTTACATTTCAAATGCTATCCTGAATGTCCGTTATACCTCTCCCCACACTGCTCCCCAACCCACCCAATCCTGCTTCCTGGCCCTGGCATTCCCCTCCTAAACAAGGAAATAATGATCTCCACATTAAAAATCTTAAACCTGCTGGGCATTGGTGGCATACACCCTTGATTCCAGCACTTGGGAAGCAGAGGCAAGTGGATTTCTGAGTTCGTGGTGGCAGGCCTAGTCTACAGAGTGAGTTCCAGGACAGCCAGGACTACACAGAGAAACCCTGTCTCAAAAAAAAAAAAAAAAAAAAAAAAAAAAAAAAAAAGAAAAGAAAAAACAAAACAAAACAAACAAACAAAAAACTTTAAACCTGTGAAGATAGAGATAGTGAAAGATAGAGATAATGAAAATGGAAAGATGCCACATGCTTGTTATTGGCAGTTAATATTGTGAAAATGACCCTTCTAACAAAAGATATTTATAGAATAAGTGCAACCCCTATCAAAATTCCCACCTCATTCTTCAATGAAATAAATAAACAAGAACACCACCACCACCATCAACACCAACAACAACTACAATTTTAAGCCCTAGCCTAAAATTCCTTCAGAACTATAAAAGACACCAGATAGGAGAAACAACGCTGAACCATAGGAGCAATGTAGGGACATTACCACCCTACATCTTCAGCTATATTACAGAGTCATAATAATGAAAGCATGATGCTACTAGCACAAAAAAGACATGTAGACCAGTAGAAAAAAGTCAAACAACCAGAAACAAATGCACATAACTTCAATTATTTAATATTTGACCAAGATTTTTAAAAAATGTACTGTAGAACAGAAAGCATCTTTAACAAATGGTACTAGGAAAATTTGATGTTCACATGAAAAAAAAATGGAAATAGATCTATATCTATCACCGTGTACAAGAAGTAAGTCCAAATATATCAAAGGCATAAAGATGACTGGAAACACTGAAACTGCAAGGAGGAAATATAAGCAGAACCCTATATGATAGGGGAGTGGAGAAGAAGTTTCTAAATAGGACCCCGTTTCTGATATCCCAATCACATTTCCCACAGAAGACCCCTGCTCTACTGGAGGCCACATCGGCACTAGGAACCCCAGGTAAGACATGACTCACCACCCACCAACATTGGTTAGGGCCCACCAAGCTGTCCCCAACAGCACTCCCTTCCATCAGGCCCATATCCCACACAACAACTCTAGCAGAAGATCACTGCTCTACTGTGAGGAGCAGGTGTGGCAGCAGTCCCAAAGGCGCCAGGGACTGCAGCTAAGTCGTATGACTTGCACCTGACTTCCTCATATAAACCATAAACATCTTGAGAGCTGCGCAGGTGTACCAGGATACAGGTGAATCCGTTTTGATGGAGATATGCCCCTGCTGCCCTGATTAGCTGAAGCTGCGTGCCTGGTGAGGTGGCGTGGCCTGCTGTGCGTGGATGAGAACTGAGAGTATTTAAGAGTGAGAGGCCCAGGGTTTCGGGGGAGATATAAACAAGGGAGACATAAACAAGAAGAAACAGGACTGAATAAACGTGTGCAGAAGGATCCTGTTGCAGCGTTGTTCTTCCTGGCCAGTTGGGCGCGCCCAAGACTCTACCAGAAGCCAAGTTGATACTTGGAACCCTACAAGTTTGTGGTAGTTTGACTATGCTTGGCCCAGGAAGTGGTACTACTAGGAAGTATAGCCTCATTAGAGTAAGTATGGCCTTGTTGGAAGAAGTGTGTCACAGTGAGGGTAGGCTTTGAGACCCTCCTTTTAGCTGCCTGGAGACAGTCTTCTTCTATTTGCCTTTGGAACAAGATATAGGATTCTCAGCTCTTCAAGTGCCTTGCCTCCTTGGATGCTGCTATGCTTCCAGGCATGATGAATATGGGCAGAATCTCTGAACCTGTAAGCCAGCCCCAATTAAATGTTTGCCTTTGTAAGAGTTGCCCTGTTTATGGCATCTCACCATAGCAATAGAAAGCCTAACTGAGACACGATCACATAGATAATTAGAACCCCAGAGGACACGGCATTATTCAGAATCCCAGGCATCACGCTAGTACCCAGAACCCCCAAACCCCAGAGTATGGGACAAGTGGAGCTGTGTCACCAGACAGAAAAACTGGTAAGGTGGGAGAGATTAAGTAACCCCAGCAATTTTATAATTGAGAACAGTAGGCATTTGAATTTGCTCTCAAACAGATTTCTGTCCTGGAGCACGTGACCATGACAGCCCCCTAAGAGGACCAAGGCAACCAACCGGTCAATTGGCATAGAGCCCAAAGTTCTCCATTCTAATGATGTATCTTGACGCTTCCCTTCCTCAACATTCCTTCCTGCAAAAGGTATTTAATGCTTAGTACACCCTGAGTAAGACATATGCATCCATTTTCCACTATGAGTAAACAGCTTGTACAAGCGAGGACTGTCTCCTACCTCAAGGACTGCCCACTGGGGAAGCCTTCCTAATACAGAGCTGTGTCTAAGACTCCCCCAGAAGGCCTCACCCCACTCCAGTCACTCACCCTAATCTAAACCGGAATTCCCTGGCGCCAGGTTCATCACAGGCCCCAGGGCTCCCATTCTCAACTCTTTGAAGTTCCCCGTGGTGTCTGGGTGCCCAGGAATATGAGACCCACAGCCTTGGCCACAACCTATGTCTTTTCTCACCCAGAGTAAAACAGGCTGGAGCCTCTATCTCAGGCTATAATTTGCCTCCCATGAGCAGCATGTGCCTGGTACCCGATGGCAGTGAGGGAGGAATGTACATAGCCTAGAGCCTCTGTACTTGCCCAGACCCCTGGCCACAGTGGCATTCTGACAGCCAGTTGAAATGAAGACCCATATCAGAGGTCGTACAGACCATCAAAACCCCAGAAGAGACACCCTCCTGTATGTGAAGACTCACAGGTCACTAGAACCACAGTCATTCAGTCCAGAAGAACAGAGAGGAAACAGAAACCAAGGGGGAAACATTTAGAAAAAATATCCAACAAAGATATCAGCACCGAAACCTATAATTACCTCAAACCCAGATGCCTAGAGGCTAGGATAAGAACACAGTCAACAACAGTTCAGACAGTATGGCAACACAGGAGTCCAACTATCCTATTACAGCAAGCACTGGATATTCCAATGCAGCTGAATGATAAAAAAAAAAATCAACTTTAAAACCACTTTTATAAAAAGGATAGAGGGGCTTAAAGAGGAAATGAATAAATTCCTTAATGAAATCCAGAAAATTTTAAACAACTGAAGGGAATCAATAAAACTGTTCAGCCCTAACAATGGGAATAGAAGCAATAAAGAAAACACAAACTGAGGAAGTCTTGGAGATAGAAAATCTAGGTAAATGAACAGGGACAACAGACAAAAGCATCACCTTGTATATCATCTAGCATAGAATACAAGAGATGAAAGAATCTCAAGCTTAGAAGATACAGTGGTAGAAATTGATATAGTCATCAAAGAGAATGTTACATTTATAACATTCTTGACTTAAAAAAAATCAAGGAAATCTGGCACACTATGAAAAGAACAAATTTAAGAATAATAGGGATAGAACAAAGAGAAGATTCACAGCTTAAAGGCTCAGAAAATATTTTCAACACAATCATAAAAAAATGTTCATGACGTAAAGAAGGAGATACTTATAAAGGTACAATAATGTTATAGAATACCAAATATATTGGATCAGAAGAGATGCCATCTCCAATAATTAAAAATTAGATTTCTCTAGAAGAATCTAACAGTAAATTTCTTTCTTTCTTTTTTCGAGACAGGGTTTCTCTGTGTAGCCCTGGCTGTCCTGGAACTCACTTTGTAGACCAGACTGGTCTTGAACTCAGCAATATGCCTGCCTCTGCCTCCCGAGTACTGGGATTAAAGGTGTGCGACACTACATCCAGAGAAATGCCTCTTTCTTAAGAGCATTTCTCTTGTAGGTAGAATGTCCTGCAGTAAATGGCCAGCACAAAATGAACTCAATGTCATCTTTGTGAGTTCTTTATTTTGTAATGTTAAGTCAGAAATCAGGGTTCTTTGCTTGCTTGTTTGTTTTACTTACAGGTCCTTTGTGTGTGTGTGTGTGTGTGTGTGTGTGTGTGTGTGTGTGTGTTGTGTGTGTTAACTAGTCTTGTGTTTTTATGGTAATACTATATATGTGAAAATGTATATCTCTGCTTTTATATGTGTTTCTTGTGCTTTTTCTTTGGCTTCTTTTATTGTATACTCTGTCCTATTCAGATTTGGTTTTATGTTTGTTTATTTTATTTTGTTTTCTAAGACAGGATTAATGTTAAATTTATAACATTCAAACTCCATCGGGTGGGAAGGAAGTGTTTGAGAGCAGTATGAATCTTTGAGAGGTAAGGTCTAATGAAAGGTCATTGACTGCATGGTACAGAAGACCATGTTCTACACTTCTTGAATTCTATTTAGGGACCTGTCATAAAGGAGCAAATGGAACCTCCCTCTAGTTCTCTCTGCTACCTACATGGAAATGTGACCTCAGGCTCCAACATTCTCTCTCGGCATTGCCCTCTGTTCACCATGAGATTCTCACTTGATCTGAGCTCTTCTCCATGACTTTGAACTGCCAAAATCATGAACAGAATAAGCCTCTTTCTTCATAAGTAGGCTACACCAGATGTTTCATGATAATAATGAAAGAAACAAACAAAGAGAAACAAAAACCAAACAGATCTGGCCAGTGAAATGATTTAGCAAGTTTAAATTTTAGAAAGGATCAGTGTTCCTATGGATAATGGAAGGGATGGGACTCAGCAAAATGGGAGAAGAGTTAGCCTTGGAAGGCAAGCAGCATAGGGGATGGAAACTTGAATAATGTTTAAAGGTATGAAAAAAAACCCAAAAGACTGGATGAACATAGATATCTATGAACTTGGTTTTGAAGATTCTTGTCTCAGCCTAAGCATGAAAGGAAATGCAAAAGCAAATGAGGGGAGGATACAGGTATGGGGCACTCTGTGATAAAATCCCCGAAGGACCATGGTATATACATGTTAGGCACCAACATTATAACATCAACACTTAAACCGTGTGGCCAAAGAGACACAGTATAGTTTTTAGAATAGTGGCAGTACCCGGGTGCATAACACCAAGAGGGCTGATTCTGCCCATCCCTTAATAACATAATACCTTCAACTAAAGAGTTTTTCCAGGAGGAAAGTTCACTTTGGCCTTGGTGAACATTTCAGAAAGGCTTTAAAAATCTTATCTTTGTAAGAATATACCTAAGGTCTCTAATGAAACAAGTATGTGGTGACTAACTTAGGATGGATACAAGAAAGGATTTTAAAATTTTTATACATGTGTATTTTTATTAGTTCTTTCAGAATCTCATGCAACGCAGTTTTTTATTATATTCACCCTCCCACAACTTTTAAGAATATAGAGATTTTCTCAGACTCTAGAAATAGTCTTTGATGGGGTGTCATCCAAATTAGTTAGTCACCTCATATTCTTGCTGCTGGGCTGTCCTGTCTCTCATGCAAGAGTGTTAACACAGTGAAGGACCTGTGCATCAGAGAGTGACCAAGGTTCACTTCTGACATGCATCAAACCCTAATGAAGATATCACCCCTGAGGAAGCTGGCTCAGTAGGACCCAGGGACCACAAAGCACAACAAATACATACACATAACATGAGCTATTATTATAGAGTACTGCCCTCTGGCCATAACATTCAATGTCTTCAATATAGCAGCTGTGAGATTCCAGCTACTCCCTTTTAATCCTCCTAGCTATTTATATAATTCTGAATTAGCTGCACATAGCCTCATGGTTTCAGAATGTGCAGATTGTGAAATATTAGTGGAAAGGGTGATCTCTGTCTTTATAACTATGGGAAAGTTGTCATCCATACAGAGGTGAGGCTTTTCAGTGATGTGATTGCTCAGGGATCAAGTATGCTCCTGAAAGCAACCCCCTCCCCATGCTCTACAGTAAACTCATTAGCATTCCCAAGCTGAGCACTGATGTAATCATACTGTAGATTGTTGTTGGTGTCCTAGCCTGAAGGTCAGGGAGAGTAGAAAGTTTATATAATAGCTATACACTGGAAAATGAATATTTTCACTTAACAATAACTTGTATCTTTACTTTCCTTTTTCTTTTCATCTGTTGGGTACTCACTATGTATCAAGCTTCGGATACAGTGTTACTGAATTTAATACTATTGAATTGCTTATATTTGATCTTTTCTACTTAAATATATCTCAGAATATTTTAGGTTACACATTATTACAAGATAGTGTGATTTAAAAAATTAGAACTACTGTAAACTGCTCATATATAATTCCTCCATTTGTGGGAAGATTTTAACTTTAAAGTAAAAATTTGTATTTACTCTAAATATTATTTGTGGTATGCGTGGTATTTGGGAATCAGCTGTGGTTCCTCCATTTCTTCCCTCTGGGTGTCCAGGCCCTGCTTACTAGTCTGGAAGGATAAAAAGGAGTCTAGAAGGGTTGGGTCTGCAGAATGCCACTCCTGTGAGAGTGAGGGTGGAAGGTAGGAGCTGGGAGGTTGGAGCAAAGGCCTTTTCCAAGGAATGCCTTCTCTTGGGATTTTAGTGTTACAGCTCTTTTAGAGGAAGGCTTTCTCTGAAGATCTTCAGTGAAACAGCTGGTGCTCATATGCTTTACTGGGGTGGCCAAGGGCTATATATGAACCTTGGAGAATAGGAAGGAATTTTTAGGGTAAATGTTATTCATTACCTTGGGTTTAAAGTACTGAGAATGCCTCATTTATAAGGAGAGACATTCCAGAAATTTCAGGTACTTGCTGAGCAGGTTGTTATCCATAAAGAAGAAGTTAAACTTTTAGTATTATTAAGGACTACAGGACCTTCCTCAGGTAGAAATTGGGGGTTGGGCTCTCCAAACAAGGTCAAGGAAAGGGAAGCCCTGCTGGAGGAAGGGAGATCTCTGTATAGCTCACAAGCTTTTTGACCTTAAGTAGCAGAGTTTCCAAACAACTAGTTATATTTTACATACTGACAGTGCTGCTTTTTACATTTTTATTAAAAGTATTTTCATTGTTTTAAATGTCTGGGATTTAGAACTTTTGTATTTGTAAAATAAGGAAGTATTGGCTTTTATTTACAATTCTTACTGAAGAAAAATATCTTCAGATGGACTTATATAGATAAAATCTCATCTACTTCTTAATTACTGTTTACAAATTTTCAATACAGAAGCATTATACCAGAAAAACACTTCCTAAACAGAGGCTTGGGTTCATTTTGATCATTAGGTAGTGTATGCATGATTCTCATAAAGAAGATTTTTAGTGACTATGACTGAAAAAAAATCAAAGAAAGGATCAAAACCCAACACTAGCAAGTCAATCGGGTTTTTTAAATCCCCACAAAGACTTCTTTCTTCCACTCTTTATTAACAGGCTACTCTCAGGAACAAGAACCATCAACTCATAAGGGTAGAAAAATGGCATTCAGGTGTACTAATTAGCCTTCTAACTGCTATCGTCAAATATCTGATAGAAATAATCTAAAAGAGGATTTATTTTACTTGTAGTTTCAGAAGGTTTTGAGCCATTAGTCAGCTGGCTAGACATCTCTGTGCATGAGTGAGGCAGTATTCTATTGTACAGGATTAAGTGGCAGAAGCTGTTTACATTGTGGCAAGCAAGAAGTACACAGCATCTGATAGCTATTGTGGATAATATTATCTTCCTCCAAAGAACCTTCATAGTGACCTGGTCCCACATGCCAGGTAGTCCCACGGATTCCAGAAGTTACCAAATTAGCACCAGCAGTTAGGAACCAATTCTTCAAGAGCCTTTGAAGAAAACACACCATATGTAAACCATAGCAGTAAGTTTGTCAGCTTTCTTCTTCATTCTAGGAAAACCTTGATCAATATTTGCTACAGACATTCAGATTGTCTCTGACCATACTGTACCTGCTATGTAAAGGGACTGCTCTAACTACTGAGTCGTGCATTACATTTCATCTTTGATCTGCCTTTCTTTTTCACTCCATCCTCCTAGTTCTGTGGTTTACTTACAAAATCCTGCTACAAGGTCTGTGTTTTGTAAAACCATAGGGCGCAGAGTCCGTGGAAAACCCCACAGTCCCTAGAGGACTCTCCACAAAATCTTAGGCTCATTGGTGAATAGAACACAAGAAATGTTCCAATCCAATTGTCAAGGGCCTGTGACAGCAGGAACAAGGACACCAGAACACTTCCTAAACAGAGGCTTGGGTTCATTTTGATCAGTTCTGGTTTACATTGGTTTCAAACAGACCAGACAGCTCCACATAACTCAAAGGAGACACCACTTCCAGGCACTGTAACATACGCAGGATCTTAGGACAACAGGATCCCAGGATAACAAGAGCTGTGTCACAAGTATTTCAGGGTCTCAGAGGAGCTTGACTGCCAAGAACTCTGACATACCCAGAATCTCAGGTTCACAGGAGCCCACAATCTAAGTATCACAGAGAAAGCTGGACTCTGAGGAGTTCTGAATCAACTGTGATTATATGAAGGACAGGCTCCAATCAGAAACATTGAGGGCAGCAAGCACTTGAGATGATCAAATGGCAGGAGGCAAGTATAAAAACAGGAGCAACAGAAACCAAGGTTACTTGGCATCATCAGAACCAAAATCTCCCACCATAGCAAGTCCTGGATACACCATCATACCAGAGAAGCAAGACATGGATCTAAACTCACTTCTCATGATGGTAATGGAGAACTTTAAGAAGGAAATACAGGAAAACACAGGTAAAGAGCTAGAAGCCTTTGAAAAGCCTTTGTAGAAAACACAAAAATCCCTTAGAGAGTTGCAGGAAAACACTACCAAACAGGTGATGAAATTGAACAAAACCATCCAGGATCTAAAAATGGAAGTAGAAAAGATAAACAATAAAGAAAACCCAAAGGGAGACAACTCTAGAGATAGAAACCCTAGGAAAGAAATCAGGAACTATATAAGAGATGGAAGAGAGAATCTCAGATGCAAAAGATTCCAAAATGCAAAAAGATCCTAACTCAAAACATCCAGGAAACCCAGGACACAATGAGAAGACAAAACCTACAGATAATAGGAGTAGATGAGAATGAAGATTTTCAACTTAAAGGCACAGCAAATATCTTCAACAAAATTATAAAATAAAACTTTCCAAATCTAAAGAAAGAGATGCCCATGAACATACAAGAAGCCTACAGAACACCAAATAGACTGGACCAGAAAAGAAATTCCTCCCGACACATAATAATAAGAACAGCAAATGCACTAAATAAAGACAGAATATTAAAAGCAGTAAGGGAAAAAGGTCAAGTAACATATAAACGGAGGCCTATTAGAATTACATCAGACTTCTCACCAGAGACTATGAAAGCCAGAAGATCCTGAACAGATGTTATACAGACACCAGAGAAAACACAAATGCCAGCCCAGGCTACTATACCCAACAAAACTCTCAATTAACATTGATGGAGAAACCAAACTCTTCTATGACAAAACCAAATTCACACAATATCTTTCCACGAATCCAGGACTTCAAAGGATAATAATGGAAAAACACCAATATAAGGACAGAAACTACGCCCTAGAAAAAACAAGAAAGTAATCCTTCAACAAACCTAAAAGAAGACAACCACAAGAACAGAATCCCAACTCTAACAACAAAAAATAACAGGAATTAATAATTACTTTTTCTTAATATCTCATAATATCAATGGACTCAATTCCCCAATAAAAAGACAGACTAACAGACAAGCTACACAAACAGGAACCAACATTTTGCTGCTTACAGGAAACCCATCTTAGGGAAAAAGACAGATACTACCTCAGAGTGGAAGGCTGAAAAATAATTTTCCAAGCAAATGGTCTGAAGAAACAAGCTGGAGTAGCCATTCTAATATGCAATAAAATTGACTTCCAACCCAAAGTTATCAAAAAAGACAAGGAGGGGCACTGGATACTCATCAAAGGTAAAATCTTCCAAGAAGAACTCTCAATTCTGAATATGTATGTTCCAAATGAAAAGACAACCACGTTCATTAAAGAAACTTTAGTAAAGCAAAAGCACACATTGCACCTCACACAAAAATAGTGGGAGACTTCGGCACCCCACTTTCATCAATGGACATATCCTGGAAACAGAAACTAAACTGAGACACACAGAAATTAACAGAAGTAATGAAACAAATGGATTTAACAGATATCTACAGAACATTTTATCCTAAAACAAAAGGATATATCTTTTTCTCAGCACCTCATGGTACCTTCTCCAAAATTGACCATATAATTGGTCACAAAACAGGCCTCAACAGATACAAATATATTGAAATTGTCCCATGCATCCTATCAAATCACCATGGACTAAGGCTGATCTTCAAAAACAACATGAATAATACAAAGCCAACATTCACGTGGAAACTGAACAACACTCTCCTCAGTGATAATGTGGTCAAGGAAGAAATAAAGAAAGAAATTAAAGACTTTTTAGAGTTTAATGAAAATAAAACCACAATATAACCAAACTTATGTGACACAATGAAAGCATTCCTGAGAGGAAAACTCATAGCTCTGAGTGCCTGCAAAAAGAAACAAGAGAGAGCATACACTAGCAGCTTGATAGCACACCTAAAAGCTCTAGAACAAAAGTAAGCAAAATCACCCAAGAGGAGTAGAAGGTGGGAAATAATCAAACTCAGGGCTGAAATCAACCAAGTGGAAACAAAAAGAACTATTCCAAGAATCAAAGAAACCAGGAGTTGGTTTCAACCAAGTGAGGAGCTGGTTCTTTGAGAAAATCAACAATATAGATAAACCCTTAGCCAGACTAACTAGAGGGCACAGGGACAGTATTCTAATTAACAAAATCAGAAATGAAAAAGGAGACATAATAGCAGAATCTGAGGAAATCCAAAACATCATCAGATCCTACTACAAAAGGCTATACTCAACAAAGCTGGAAAACCTGGATGAAATGGTCAAATATCTAGACAGATACCAGGTACCAAAATTAAATCAGGATCTGATTAAGGACCTAAATATTCCTATATCCCCCGGAGGGCATCATCCTGAGTGAGGTAACACATTCACAAAGGAACTCACACAATATGTACTCACTGATAAGTGGATATTAGCCCCAAACCTAGGATACCCAAGATATAAGATACAATTTGCTAAACACATGAAACTCAAGAAGAATGAAAACTGAAGTGTGGACACTATGCCCCTCCTTAGAATTGGGAACAAAACACCCATGGAAGGAGTTACAGAGACAAAGTTTGGAGCTGAGATGAAAGGATGGACCATGTAGAGACTGCCATATCCAGGGATCCTCCCCATAATCAGCATCCAAACGCTGACACCATTGCATACACTAGCAAGATTTTATTGAAAGGACCCAGATGTAGCTCTCTCTTGTGAGACTATGCTGGGGCCTAGCAAACACAGAACTGGATGCTCACAGTCAGCTAATGGATGGATCACAGGGCTCCCAATGGAGGAGCTAGAGAAAGTACCCAAGGAGCTAAAGGGATCTGCAACCCTATAGGTGGAACAACATTATGAACTAACCAGTACCCCCCAGAGCTTGTGTCTCTAGCTGCATATGTATCAAAAGATGGCCTAGTGGGCCATCCCTGGAAAGAGAGGCCCATTGGACTTGCAAACTTTATATGCCCCAGTACAGGGGAACGCCAGGGCCAAAAAGGGGGAGTGGGTGGGTAGGGTAGTGGGGGTGGGTGGGTATGGGGGACTTTTGGTATAGCATTGGAAATGTAAATGAGCTAAATACCTAATAAAAAATGAAAAAAAAAAAAGAGTCTCCCAAAAATAACAACAACAACAACAAAAAAGCCCAGGACCAGATGGTTTTAGTGCAGAGTTCTATCAGACCTTTAAAGAAGAACTAATTCCAGTTTTTCTCAAACTATTTCACAAAATAGAAACAGAAGATACTCTACCCAACTCATTCTATGAAGCCACAATTAATCTGATATCTAAACCATATAAAGACCCAACAAAGATAGAGAACTTCAGGTTCAATTTCCCTTATGAATATCGATGCAAAAATACTCAATAAAATCCTTTCAAACTGAATCCAAGAACACATCAAAATGATTGATCATCCATAATGACCAAGTAGGCTTCATCTCAGGGATGCAGAGATGGTTTAATATATGGAAATCCATCAGTGTAAGCCACTATATAAACAAACTTAGTGACAAAAAACACATGATCATCTCTATAGATGCTGAGAAAGAATTTGACAAAATCCAACACCCATTCATGATAAAAGTCTTGGAAGATAATGCCAGGCTCATACCTAAACATAATAAAAGCAATCTACAGCAAACCAGTAGCCAACATCAAAGTAAATGGAAAGAAGCTGGAAGCAAGCCCACTAAAATCAGGGATTAGACAATGCTGCCCACTTTCTCCCTTCCTATTCAATATAGTACTTGAAGTCCTAGCCAGAGCAATTCCACAACAAAAGGAGGTCAAGGGGATAAAAATTGGAAAGGAAGAAGTCAAAATATCACTATTTGCAGATGATATGATAATATATATAAATGACCCTAAAAATTCCACCAGAGAACTCCTAAACCTGATAAACAGCTTCAGCGAAGAAGCTGGATATAAAATTAACTCAAACAAATTAGTGACCTTCCTCTACACAAATGATAAACAGGCTGAGAAAGAAATTAGGGAAACAACACCCTTCAAAATAGTCACAAATAATATAAAATAGCTTGGTGTGCCTCTAACTAAGGAAGTCAAAGATCTGTATGATAAGAATTTCACGTCTCTGAAGAAAGAAATCAAAGAAGATCTCAGAAGATGGAAAGATCTCCCATGCTCATATATTGGCAGGATCAATATAGTGAAAATGGCTATCTTGCCAAAAGCAATCTACAGATTTAATGCAATCCCCATCAAAATTTCAACTCAATACTTCAACAAATTAGAAAAAGCAATTTGCAAATTCATCCGGAATAACAAAAAACCTAGGATTGCAAAAACTCTTCTCAATGATAAAAGAATCTCTGTTGGAATCACCATTCCTGATCTAAAGCTGTACTCCAGAGCAATTGTTATAAAAACTGCATGGTACTTGCCTTAGTTAGGGTTTTACTGCTGTGAACAGACACCATGACCAAGGCAAGTCTTATAAAAAACAACATTTAATTGGGGCTGGCTTACAGGTTCAGAGGTTCAGTCCATTACCATCAAGGTGGGAGCATGTCAATATCCAGGCAGGCATGGCGCAGGAGGAGCTGAGAGTTCTATGTCTTCATCCAAAGGCTGCTAGTGGAAGACTTACTTCCAGGCAACTAGGGTGAGTATCTTATACCCACACCCACAGTGACACACCCATTCCAACCAGGTCACACCTATTCCAACAAGGCCACACCTTCAGATGGTCCATTCCCTGGTCCAGGGATATACAAACCATCACAGTACTGGTATAGCAACAGATGAGTAGAACAATGGAAAAGAATTGAAGACACAGAAATGAACCCACACAGTTATGGTCACTTGATCTTTGACAAGGGAGCTAAAACCATCCAGTAGAAAAAAAGACAACATTTTCAACACATGATGCAGGCACAACTGGCAGTTATCATGTAGTAGAATGAGAATTGATCCATTCTTATCTCCTTGTACTAAGGTCAAGTCTAAATGGACCAAGAAACTCCGCATAAAACCAGAGACACTGAAACTTATAGAGGAAAAAGTGGGGGAAAAGCCTAGATATGGGCACAGGGGAAAAATTCCTGAATAGAACAGCAATAGCTTGTGCTGTGAGATCAAGAAGTGTCAAATGGTATCACATTAAATTGCAAATCTTCTGTAAGGCAAAAGACACTGTCAATAAGACAAAAAGGCCACTAACAGATTGGGAAAGGATCTTGACCAATTCTAAATCAGATAGGGGACTAATATCCTATATATATATATATATATATATATATATATTAAGAACTCAAGAAGATGGACTCCAGAAACCTAAATAACCCCATTAAGTAATGAGGCACAGAGCTAAACAAAGAATTCTCACCTGAGGAATATGGAATGGCTGAGAAGCACCTGAAAAACTGTTCAACATCCTTAATCATCAGGGAATTGCAAATCAAAACAACCCTGAGATTCTACCTCACACCAGTCAGAATGGCTAAGATCAAAAATTCAGGTGACAGAAGATGTTGGAGAGGATGTGGAGAAAGAGAAACATTCCTCCATTGTTGGTGGGATTGCAAGCTTGTACAACCACTCTGGATATCAGTCTGGTGGTTCCTCAGAAAATTGGACATAGTACTACCGGAGGATCCTGCAATACCTCTCCTGGGTATATATCCAGAAGATGTCCCAACCGGTAAGAAGGACACATGCTCCACTATGTTCATAGCAGCCTTATTTATAAGAGCCAGAAGCTGGAAAGAACCCAGATGCCCCTCAACAGAGGAATGGATAGAGAAAATGTGGTACATTTACACAATGGAGTACTACTCAGCTATTAAAAAGAATGAATTTATGAAATTCCTAGGCAAATAGATGGATCTGGAGGGTATCATCCTGATTGAGGTATCCCAATAACCAAAGAACTCACATGATATGCACTCACTGATAAGTGCATATTAGTCCAGAAACTTAGAATACCTAAGATACAATTTGCAAAACACCTGAAACTCAAGAAGAATGAAGACCAAAGTGTGGACACTTCACCCCTTCTTGAACTGGGAGCAAAACACCCATGGAAGGAGTTACAGAGACAAAGTTTGGAGCTGAGACAAAAGGATGGACCATCCAGAGACTGCCCCACCAGGGGTTCCATCCCATAATCAGCTACCAAAGGCAAACGCTATTGCATATGCCAGCAAGATTTTCTGGAAGGACCCTGATATAGCTATCTCTTGTGAGGCTATGTCAATTCCTGGCAAACACATAAGTGGATGCTCATAGTCAGCTATTGGATGGAACACGGGCCCCCATTGGAGGAGCTCGAGAAAGTACCCAATGAGCTGAAGGCTTCTGCAACCCTATAGGTGGAACAACAATATGAACTAACCAGTACCCCCAGAGCTTGTATCTCTATCTGCATATGTATCAGAAGATGGTGTAGTTGGCCTTCATTGGGAAGAGAGGTCTCTTAGTCTTGCAAACTTTATATGCAACTTTTTATGTACAGGGGAAACACCAGGGCCAAGAAGTGGGAGTGTGTGGGTAGGGGAGCGGGGGTGAGGGGGGTGGTATAGGGGACTTTGGGGATAGCATTTGAAATGTAAATGATGTAAATACCTAATAAAAATTGGAAAAAATAATATATACATTGAATATTTTAATCCCATTTTCTCTTCTGTTTATAACCACAGAAGTTAACACACATAATCTGAAGATTCCTAGCACTTATATGAGCCACTGTATTATCTTCCTACCAGCACACTGAACATAATCCTGGGACTACGTATTTTGAATCCCACAAGAACAGCTAAAACATGAACAGAATACATGACTATATCAATTCCCTCAACTACTAACCCAACTAATGAGTTTCTACTACATGAAAGATCACTCACTGAATTTGAGGATAACAGGATAGATAGACATAAAATAGCAAATCTTAAATTATTATTTTATTGCTAGACTGTGAAGGGTTAAAGGAGCTAACCCTATAATGCCATGTGTGATAGCTACTACTATAAAGTATAAAATACTATAAAGTATTATTATGGATTTGAATGACTACTATAGTGACTTCATTGATTTTTTTAAAAAAAGGGAGAGAATGTGTTATAAAGAGGGCCAGTGATAACTGCATGTATCTGACAGTGAAGACCATAGCATTCCTGGGAAACTAGGATACTGTGATAGACTGATGTGAACTTTGATGTGAGTGGACATTGATAAGCAAAGAGAAAGGCGGCCTGAACCTTTGAGAACTTGTTGAATCTTGGCTTTTTGTTGAGTCATGGCTTTTTGAACTGTGATGACTTAGGATTTCACAACAATAATGGTCTGAAGTCACTAAAAGATCTCAAGCAGCAGGTGGGACTTCACATTTCACTGAATGTTTCATTTATGGAGGAAGCTTTTTGCTGTACCATAGAAAAATGATGCTTCGGGCAATCCAATAAGGGCTGTAAACTGGCATTTAGAGAAAAAAAATATGGGCTCCTAATATTAGTCCTTAAGGTATTGTCTCATTTAGAGATTCATAGCAATAAATATGTTAAAAAATGATTAGAATTCTAAAAGTAGCTTCCAGGATCACAGAAGAAGAAAAATATCAGGAAGATGTTGTCTTTTCCCATGAGGAGATACTGGAGATTCTATATAGATTCTACAGAATTCTGTGTTCATCACAACACTATACCAGAGAGTGTCACAGAGTTTCTGACTTAGACCTTCCTAGATTTTATAGATAGTTTCTAATGTATATTTAAAACAACTGGGAGGGCAACTTAAGTGTTTTCTAATGTGTCAACTTATAAAATAGATTATATAGATATTATAGGTAAAGCTTAAAAGTCTTATTATTTGTGGAGGGGAGGGGAAAATGAATCAATTAGTTAAGAATGCAATTTGATATTCATATATTTTTACGTTCTGTAAAGCCCTCACCTAGAGAACTGAGGTTCCCCTCTATCACCTATTCTTTAAGCCCACTATTATGGACCCTAGATTCTTGACATACCTCTCTATATATTTGATTACTCATGACCTATAAGTCTTTAGCCTGGGTGCTACTCTTCTTGAATGCTTTTTTATCACATTTTCCTCTTTGTCAATCTCTAGTTAAACTCTTCTTTCCTGACAAAGTAATTATTCTTACCCATCCCTATTCATATCTGCCTAACCTATAGAAAACGGATATTTGGGCTCCGAACCTGAAAGTACAGTAGAGTAGCAGGAGAATGTTCAGGTGACCTCGAATGTCTCTACCCAAGAGGTGATGGTATGTGAGATGTGAGAGGATACTGAAGTCTGGAGTAAGAGCAAAGTGAAGGAGTGGGGAGAACATGTCATTTACATTGGAGCAGCAAACAGTGGAGTCAATGTTGAGAGCCTGCTTATGTTAAGTGAGCCCAACATCCTTGCTAACTGAGCCCCAGCATCACCATAATGGGAGCTGCAGCAACAGGAGTTAGAAGAGAAGATGCACAAGGATACAGATCTTTTCAACAATGTTAGGAGATTTGGGAATACAAGTTGGAAAAACATGTGGTAAAAGACTCCAGGGATACTTGGGAATTTTACATCATCTTTCTTGACAATGTTAATATGGGCAGTATTATTGTTTCTACATATTGTGAAACAGAAAACATATATAGAAATACCAAGCTATTGTACAACCACTCTGGAAATCAGTCTGGCGGTTCCTTAGAAAATTGAACATAGTACTACCGGAGGATCCAGCAATACCTCTCCTGGGCATATATCCAGAAGATGTCCCAACCGGTAAGAAGGACACATGCTCCACTATGTTCATAACAGCCTTATTTATAATAACCAGTAGCTGGAAAGAACCCAGATGCCCCTCAACAGAGGAATGGATAGAGAAAATGTGGTACATTTACACAATTGAGTACTACTCAGCTGTTAAAAAGAATGAATTTGTGAAATTCCTAGCCAAATGGATGGACCTGGAGGGCATCATCCTGAGTGAGGTAACACAATCACGAAGGAACTTATACAATATGTACTCACTGATAAGTGGATATTAGCCCAAAACTTAGGATACCCAAGATATAAGATACAATTTGCTAAACGCATGAAACTCAAGAAGAATGAAGACCAAAGTGTGGACACTGTGCCCTTCTTAGAATTGGGAACAAAACACCCATGGAAGGAATTACAGAGACAAAGTTTGGAGCTGTGACGAAAGGATGGACCATCTAGAGACTGCCATATCCAGGGATCCACCCCATAATCAGCTTCCAAACACTGACACCATCGCATACACTAGCAAGATTTTGCTGAAAGGACCCAGATATAGCTGTCTCATGTGAGACTATGCCGGGGCCTAGCAAACACAGAAGTGGATGCTCACAGTCAGCTATTGGATGGATCACAGGGCTCCCAATTGAGGAGCTAGAGAAAGTACCCAAGGAGCTAAAGGGATCTGCAACCCTATAGGTGGAACAACATTATGAACTAACCAGTACCCCTGAGCTCTTGACTCTAGCTGCATATGTATCAAAAGATGGCCTAGTCGGCCATCATTGGACTTGCAAACTTTATATGCCCCAGTACAGGGGAATGCCAGGGTCAAAAAGTGGGAGTGGGTGGGTAGGGGAGTGGGGGGGAGGGTATGGGGGGCTTTTGGGATAGCATTGGAAATGTAATTGAGGAAAATACGTAATAAAAATATTAAAAAAAAAAGAAATACCAAGCTATAGTAGAGGTACTTATAATTGCTAAGGCTTTTGGAAGCAATTAGGTTATGACAATGGTAATATGGAAAAAAGATCAACATTCATATTAAAATGCTGTGGGAGCTATTAAAAATGTACCAGCACGTTCCTGCACTTGAACCTCTGCCCCTGTGGCCTGGCCACCATGCACTGGAAGGCAATGACCGACCTGTTTTTATCTCATGGAGATTCTGACACAGAATGTCACAATCTCTCCTCCCAGCTCGATAGTTTCCCACTGGTGGGTAGTGACTATGCAAACCCTCTGCTTCCAATCCCCCACAGCTTTGTGGTGCACATCAAACAAATCTGCTTTGTTGCTGTACCATTCTCTCTTGAACCCAGAAGAGCTGTGCTGTGAAGGAAAACACAACACAAACTTAGTTCAGAAATGACAGTAACTCAATCACTGGGTGTAGCAACTAAAATCTTAATCTTGTAAGTCTTATTAAATCTAAATCCTCAGGTGGTGAATCCTGACAGATCTATCATTGAAAGGAGGAGACACTCATAGTTATATCTTGTCTTCATGCTATCCCCACCCAAACAGATATTTCCTGCTTCCTTTCTTCTTCTATCCAATCTGGAAGTCCTGCCTACGCGCCCAGTGATTGGCTCCTTTATTCATTAAGGGATGGATCACAAGAAGTCACCTGAGTACAAGACTATTCCTCCTTTGCAGCCCCTCCCAGGAGAGCAGAATTAGCATCAAAATACAAGCAACCCCAGGGCTATCCACAACATTAAAGAGGCAAAAGAGAATTAGAGCTTTCCCTTGGTTCTCCATCTTTGTGAGTTTACACTGAGAAGTTGCCATGTCTAGGGTAGGAAGTCAAATTTTCAAGACACCACCAGTGTTTTGCTTTTGAACTATTCACTTTCAGAAATGTGTGAATTAAGTCTAGTATTTATATGTCATGGAGCCTTTGACATTTTGTTTTAACAATCCAGGATAAATTCATCAGATTTGAGTTGTGTGAAATACAATTCAGGTAGTGACTTAAGATTTAGGGGGTGAATTTCAGGTTTGTAAATTGGAGTCAATTAATGAAAGCTATTATGAATTCTGTGAAAGTATATCAAGCTCTGGCAGGACCAAAGATTACTCTATGAACAGGACTTAGACTACCATTCTACCTCCTGTGGCACAAGGGCTCTGACCTCCATAGCCCCAGAATATAAACTCTTATGGTCTAAGAGGCATTATCTACTGTGATTCTGATCAGCTGGCATATAGATTCCAGTGAGTCTGTGGTTTGGACTCTTGCCTGAAACAAGCTCATGGAATCTAAGGACTCACCATGGTGTTATCTCTTTGGTTTCAGTGAATGGCCCTACCTGCAGTTGTGTTGCCACATAGTTAAAACAGGATCACTTTAGTAATTCCATTTGAAAACTAACAAGCTTCACCAGTCCTGATATCTGAACTTCATGTAAACATTCTTCTTAGAACACACACACGCACACACACACATACACACACACTGCAATAGAATTAGGAGAAGAGGAAGTCAAAACTAAAAAAAAAAATCTTGAAAAAAAGAATGTAACAAAGAAATATGTGCAAAATTCATTGGAAATTTATGGAGGGGAAACCGGGAATATTTGAAATGTAAATAAATAAAAACACAAAACAACATCAAATATCCTAAACTAACCAGCTGCTCTATATTAAAATTGAAATTCACAGAGATTGCTTAAATATCTGAGGAATAATCCAATATCTAATAAAAATTCAACAAAAATCACTACAAAATAAACAAAAATAACAAACTGGATACTTAAACAGGGCCTAGCATTTTGCTGCATACATGAAACACACCGGTGACAAAGACAGAGAATATTTCAGAGTAAAAGTTTGGAAGATAATCTTCCAAGCAAATAGTCCCAAGAAACAAGCTGGAATAGCCAATCTAATATCAAATAAAATCAAATTTCAACCAAAAGTTATCAAAAAAGATAAGGAACTAGACTTCATACTCATCAAAGGAAATATCTACTAAGAAGATCTCTCAACTCTGAACATCTATGATACAAATGCAAGGGCACACACATTCATAAAAGAAACTTTACTAAAACTCAAGACATACAATGCACCTCACACAATAATAGTGGGAGACTTCAACACCCTACTCTCAACAATGGACAGATCAGGGAAACAGAAACTAAACAGAGACACAGTGAAACTAACAGAAGTTATGAACTAAATGGATTTAACAAATATCTATGGGACATTTCATCCTAAATCAAAATAATATACCTTTTTCTTGGTACCTCATGGCATCTTCTCCAAAACTGACTATGTAATAGGTAACAAAACAGTCCTCAACAAATACTATAAGACAGAAATAATTCCATGCATCCTGTCAGATCACCACAGACTAAGGACTAAGGCTGGCCTTTATAACAACAAAGACAACAGAAAACCCACAAAGACATGGAAGCTGAACAGTGCCCTACTCAATGATAACGTGGTCAAGAATGAAATAAAGAAAAAAAAAATAAAGACTTTTAGAATTTAATGAAAATGAAAGCACAGCATAATTAAGCTTATGGGACACAATGAAAGCAGTGCTAAGAGGAAAACGCATAGCTCTGAGTGCCTGCAAAAAGAAACTAGAGAGAGCACACACTAGCAGCTTACCCGTACACATGAAAGCTCTAGAACAAAAAGAAGCAAATACACCCAAGAGGAGTAGACAGTGGGAAATAACCAAGCTCAGGGGTAAAACTGACCAAATAGAAACAAAAAGAACTATATAAAGAATCAACCAAACAAGGAGCTGGTTCTTTGAGAAAATCAACAAGATAGATAAATCCTTAGTCAGACTAACAAGAGGGCACAGGGACAGTACCCAAATTAACAAAATCAGAAATGAAAAGGGAGATATAGCAGAAGAAACTGAGGAAATTAAAAAAAAAAAAAGATCCTACTTCAAAAGCCTATATTAACAAAACTGGAAAATCTGGATGAAATGGACAATTTTCTAGGCAGATAACAGGTACCAAAGTTAAATCAGGATCAGATAAACCATCTAAACAGTCCTAAAGAAATAGAAGAAGTCATTAATAGTCTCCTAACCAAAAAAAGCCCAGGACCAATTGGGTTTAGAAGAGAATTCTATCAGACCTTCAAAGAAGACCTAATACCAATACTCTTCAAACTATTCCACAAAATAGAAACAGAAGGAACACTACCCAATTCGTTTTATGAAGCCACAGTTATTTGAATACCAAAAACACACAAAGACCCAACAAATAAAGAGAACTTCAGACCAATTTCCTTTATGAATATCAACACAAAAATACTCAATAAAATTCTCCAAAACCAAATTCAAGAACACATCAAAAGGATCAGTCACCACGATCAAGGAGACTTCATCCCAGGGATGCAGGAATCAGTCAAAATACCGAAATCTATTAACAAAATCCACTACATAAACAAACTGAAAGAGAAAAACCATATGATCATTTCCTTAGATGTTGAAAAAGCATTTGTCAAAATTCAATATCCCTTCATGTTAAAGGTCTTGGAAAGATCATGAGTTTGAGGTCGATACCAAAGATAGTGAAAGCAATATACAGAAAACCAGTAGCCAACATCAAACTAAATGAAGAGAAACTTGAAGCAATCCCACTAAAATCAGGGACTAGACAAGGCTGCCCACTCTCTCCCTATCTATTCAATATAGTACTCAAAGTCCTAGCCAGAGCAATTAGACAACAAAAGAAGTTCAATTGGCTCCAAATTGGAAAGGAAGAAGTCACAATGTCACTATTTGCTAATGATATGATAATATACTTAAGTGAACCCAAAATTCCACTAGAGAACTCCTAAACTTGATAAACAACTTCAGCAAAGGGACTGGATATAAAATTAACTCAAACAAATCAGTAGCCTTCCTATACTCAAAGGATAAACAGCCCAAGAAAAAAATTAGTGAATTAACATCCTTCATAATAGTCACAAACAATATAAACTATCTTGGTGTGACTCTAACCTAACAATTGAAAGATTTGTATGACAAGAAATTCAAGTCTCTGAAGAAAGAAATTGAAGACCTCCAAAGATGAAAGATCTCCCATGTTCATGGATTGGCAGGAGTAAAAATGACCATCTTGCTGAGAGCAATCTACAGGTTCAATGAAATACCCATCAAAATTCCAACTCAATTCTTCATAGAGTTAGAAAGATCAATTCTCAAATTCATTTGGAATAACAAAATACCCAGGATTAAGAAAACTCATCTCAAAAATAAAAACTACATGGGATTGGTACAGTGACAGGCAGATAGATCAATGGAGTAGAATTGAAGACCCAGAAATGAACCCACACACCTATGGTCACTTGATCTTTGACAAAGAAGCTAAAATCATCCAGTGGGAAAAAGACAGCATTTTCAACAAATGGTGCTGTTTTAACTGGTGGTCAACATGTATGATTCTAATTGATTCATTCTTATATTCTTCTGCAAAACCCAAATCCAAATGGATCAAGAACCTCCATATAAAACCAGATACACTATGCCAGGCAGTGGTGGTGCACACCTTTAATCCCAGCACTTGGGAGGCAGAGGCAGGCAGATTTCTGAGTTTGAGTTCAACCTGGTTTATAGAGTGAGTTCAAGGACAGCCAGAGCTATACAAAGAAACCCTGTCTCAATAAACAAAACAAAACAAACAAACAAAAAAAACTAACAACAACAACAACAAAAACCAACAAAAAAACAGATACACTAAATCTAATAAAGAAAGCGGGGGAAAACTTTGAACACATGGGCACAGGGGAAATTTTTCTGAAGGGAACACTAATGGCTTATTTCCTAAGATCAAGAATCAACAAATGGGACCTCATAAAATTGCAAAGCTTGCTCTTTTCCTCTGGCGCGCCACCGACGATCCTATTGTCATCATGGGCCGCCGCCCCGCCCGGTGTTACCGATATTGTAAGAACAAGCCATACCCAAAGCCTCGTTTCTGCGGTGGTGTCCCTGATGCTAAGATCCGAATCTTTGATTTGGGACGGAAGAAAGCGAAAGTTGATGGAAGAAAGCAAAAGTTGATGAATTCCCACTTTGTGGCCATATGGTGTCAGATGAATATGAGCAACTCTCTTCTGAAGCACTGGAGGCTGCCCGTATTTGTGCCAACAAATACATGGTAAAGAGTTGTGGCAAGGATGGCTTTCATATCCGACTGAGGCTCCACCCTTTCCATGTCATCCGTATCAACAAGATGTTGTCCTGTGCTGGGGCTGACAGGCTCCAGACAGGGATGCGTGGTGCCTTTGGGAAACCCCAGGGCACAGTGGCCAGGGTTCAAATTGGCCAGGTCATCATGTCCATCCGAACCAAGTTGCAGAACAAGGAACATGTGATTGAGGTTCTGTGAAGAGCCAAGTTCAAGTTCCCTGGCCGCCAGAAGATCCACATCTCAAAGAAGTGGGGCTTCACCAAGTTTAATGCAGATGAATTTGAAGACATGGTTGCTGAGAAGCGGCTCATTCCTGATGGCTGTGGTGTCAAATATATCCCCAATCGTGGTCCTCTGGACAAGTGGAGAGCCCTGCATTCCTGAAGGCTTCAATAGTTCTCTCCTATACCCTACCAAATCTTTCAATAATAAATCTCGCATCAAGTTCAAAAAAAAATTGCAAAGCTTCTGTAAGGCAAATGACACTGTCAATAGGACAAAAGGGGAACTAACAGATTGGGAAAAGACCTTTACCAATCCTAAATATGACAGAGGGTGAATATCCAATATATATAAAGAACTCAAGAAGTTAGACTCCAGAGAAACAAACAAGCCTATTAAAAAACAGGGAACAAAGCTAAACAGAATTCTCAACTGTAGAAACTCAAATGGCTGAGAAGGACCTAAAGAAATGTCCAACATCCTTAGTCATCAGGAAAATGAAAATCAAAACAACTCTGAGATTCCACCTCACACTAGTCAGAATGGCTAAGATCGAAAACTCAGGTGATAGCTGATGCTGATAAGGATGTGAGAAAGAGGACACCCTTCCATTGCTGGTGGGACTACAAGCTGGTTCAAGCACTCTGGAAATCAGTCTGGGAGTTCCTCAGAAAACTGGACATAGAGTATTACCTGAGGACGCGGCTATACCACTCCTGAGCATATACCTAAAAAAGATGCTCCAACATGTAATAAGGACACATGCTTCACTATGATCATAGCAGCCATATTTATAATATCCAGAAGCTGGAAACAACCTAGATGTCCCTCAACAGAGGAATGGATACAGAAAATATTGTACATTTATACAATGGAATACTACTCACCTATTAATATTGACTTAATGAAATATGCAGGCAAATGGAGGGATCTAGAGAATATCATCCTGAGTGAGGTAACTTACTCACAAATGACCACACATGGTATGTACTCACTGATAAGTGGATATTAGGCAGAGCATGGCATAACCAGGATAAAGGAAGACCAAAGAGTGGATGCTTCAGTCTTACTTAGAAGGGGGAATAAAATAATCAAGGGAAGTAGAGGGTGGGTGAGACTTGGGAGGAAGGGAAGTGGGGGAAGGGAAAAATAGGGGGAGAATCAGGTATGGGAGGAGATGGAGGAGATGTACAGAGAGTCAGATAATTGAACAGAGGTATGTAGCAATGAGAGACGGGGATCTGGGGGTAGCAACCAGAAAGTCCCAGATGCCAGGAAAGAAAGAGCCTCCTAGGACCCCACGGCGATGACATTAAATGAAATACACCCACAAAGTAGAGGGAGAACATGTCAAGACCATATACAGAGGTTAGACATGGCCCCTTGGTTGAGGTATGGGGACACTCACCCATCTCCAAAATTTTAACATAGAATTGCTCCTGTCTAAAGGAAATACGGGGAGAAAGATTTGAGCAGAGACTGAAGAAAAGGCCATCCAGAGACTGCCCTGCCTGGATATCCATCTCATGTGCAGATACCAAACCCAGACACTATTGCTGATGCCAAGAAGTGCTTGCTGACAGGAGCCTGATACAGCTGTCTCCTACGAGGCTCTTCCAGATCTTGACCAATACAGATTTGAAGGCTTTCAGCCAACCATTGGACTGAGCACAGAGACTCCAATGGAGGGATTAGGGAAAAGATTGAAGGAGCTGAAGGGACCTTATTGGCCATCAATGGGAAGGGAGACCCTTGGTCCTGTTAAGGCTTGGTGCCCCAGTGTAGAGGAATACTAGGGTGGTGAGGAGGGAGTGGTAGGTGGGTGGAGTAGCACCATCATAAAAACAGGGTAAGTGGGGATGGAATATGTGGTTTGCAGAGGGGATACCAGGAAATAGGGTAACATTTGAAATGTAAAGAAAAGAAAGGAAAAGAAAAGAAAAAAGAAATAACCAAACATACATACTTGATATGAAGGAATTGGTCAACTAAATATAAACTGTCACAGAAAGTGTCATGAACAGACAAGACCATGCAGAAGAATAAATTTTATGGATAGAGGACATAGTGGAGATGATAATATTAACAGACATATAAAGTGGAAGAATTACAGAATATGAATGAAACTGTCAAGGAGTCTGGCATACATTTAGCAGACCAAACCTGAGAATCCATGGTGTGGAAAGTGGAACAAAGATAAAATCAAAGGAAACACACAGACTATAAATGAGGCTATAGGAGAAAATTCTCCAAACTTAGAAAGTGAAGAAGATATTGAAACATAAAACAAACATTAAACTGCAAATGGATATGACTATAAAGTAAAAATGGAGTAGGTAGCTGATTGGAAATGGAAAGAATTATACTGAGTAAAGTCATCAGTTCTTTCTTAGACACAATGACTAAGGCAACTCTTATAAGGACAACATTTAATTGGGACTGGCTCACAGGTTCAAATGTTCAGTCCATTATCATCAAGGCAGAAACATGGCAGCATCCAGACAGGCATGGTGGAGGAGGAACGGATAGTTCTCCATCTTCATCTGAAGGCTGCTAGCAGAGTACTGGCTTTCATGAAGCTAAAATGAGGGTCTTAAAGCGCACACCCTCAGTGACACATCTACTCCAACAAGGACAGACCTACTCTAACAGTGCCACACCTAATAGTGCCCCTCCCTGGGCTGAGCATATACAAGCCATAACATTTCACTCCCTGGCCCCCATAGGCTTGTTCAAACACATGATTCTATGGGGGCCATACCTAAAGATAGCATAATGGAAAACACACTTAGTCCTACTTCAAAAGTCCCTATAGTCCATGGCAGTCTCAACAATGTTAAATGTCCAAAGTTGAAAGTCTCTTCTGAGATTCATCCAATCACTTAACCCCCAAAGCAAGACAGGAAACCAAACTCCAAACTCTGCATCTCCATGTTTGATGTCAAAGCAGCCTTCAGATCTCCAAGATCCTTTACATCTTTGTTGATGGCAACAAACTTCTTTCTCCTGGCCTAGTTCTACTTCTGTTAGCAGCTTTTCTCAGTAGATAGCTCAAGGCTCTGGCATCTTGGGATCTCCAAGGAAACTTCATTGGTTATAATTTCTTGTTTCAATATCTGTGATCCACACACATTCTGGGCTCCTCTAAAGGGCTACTATCACTTCTCCAGCTCTGTCCTCTGTAGCACTCTAAGCTCAGGTTGATCTACACCACTGCTGCTGCAGTTCTTGGAGATCATCCCATTGTACTGGCATATCCAATACACTGTGGTCTTCTGCTGCACCTCGGTTTCACCAATAGCCTCTCGTAGGGTCTTTTCATGGTGCCAAGCCTCAACTTTTCATGACCCTTTCACTCCTGGGCCATCAACTGCAACTGAGGCTGCACCTTCACCAATAGCCTTCCATAGCCTCTTGCATTGCAAAGCCTCAGCTTCTGTTCATGACCCCTTCATGCCTTCAAAACCAGTACCACCTGGTTTTGAATTCTTATACATTACCAAGTACAACTGCAGCACAAGATATTTTGGCTATCTCTGGAAGACAGCTTCTTTGTACTCTCAGAAAATACTTCCCAGAAGATTTCATGCTGGTAATGCTGGTCTCTTCTTAATCACCACTAATTTCTTAGTTCCAGCAAACAAGCATCAATTGTACCAATAGTCCCTTTTATTCCAGACTCATAAGCCAAAGCCATGTGGCCATACCTGCCAAGTTCTGCTGCTTGCTGGGGCTGGAACATGGCCCCCTTGTTCTATTACATTGTCACTATATTTCTATTTTCCAAGACCTTCACTGCCTAAACTTGGCTGTTCTGGAACTTGCTCTGTAGGCTGACTTTGAACTCAGGAATCTGCATGGCTGTCTCTTAAGCACTGAAATTAAAGGTTTGGTCTACAAAGCCTGAATTTAAGGTTTGTTTTTTTGTTTTTTGTTTTTTTCACCTTGAATTTGTTCTGTTCTAGACTGGCCTTGAACTCAGAGATCTGCTTATCTTTGCCTCCTGAGATTAAAGGCTTGTACTACCAAGTCTGAAACTAAATTTAGCTGGGTGGAATCTTGCCCCAAGGTTACTACTCCTTTAATTCAATTTAATATTCTTGAACAAAGGATTCAGCTCCAGTTCCCTTCCTGGTGCCCCTTTAATCCTTGAACTTTATATACTTTTATATTTTTCCTTTCTTTGCTTGGTATACTTGTTTTAAAATGCTCTTCATGAGACTTAACATGAGAACAAAGTCTGTGATGGGCTTTTCTTAGACTTCCTTTGTCAGTGCAATTAATCTGAGTCTCTTCACTTTAACTCAGGTAAATTCTTTGGACAATGGCAAAAGGCAGCCACATTCTTCACCAAAGTATCACAGGAACAGTCTCTTGGCCACATACTAAAATCTTTCTCCTCTGAAACCTCTAGAACCATGCTTCCACAGTTCAAATCACCCTCAGAAGCAAAGTGTTCTTTATTCCTAATAGGATATCCCATTAAGCCCCATTTAATGCATTGACGGCTTTCCAAATCCAAATTCCCAAAATCCACATTCACATTCTTCCAGACAAAAGCATGTTCAGGCCTATCACAGAAATACCCCAGTCCCTGGTACCAACTTCTGTCTTAGGATTTTACTGCTGTGAACCGACACCATGACCAAGGCAACTCTTATAAGGACAACATTTAATTGGGGCTGGCTCACAGGTTCAAATGTTTAGTCCATTATCATCAAGGCACAAACATGGCAGCATCCAGGCAGGCAAAGTGCAGGAGGAACTGAGAGTTCTATGTCTTCATCTGAAGACTGCTAGCAGAATACTGGCTTCCAGGCAGCTAAAATGAGGGTCTTAAAGCCCACACCCTCAGTGACACACCTACTCCAACAAGGCCAGACCTACTCCAATAGGGTCACACTCTTTAATAATGCCACTCCCTGGCCTAAACATACACAAACCATAGCAAGTTCCTAAAAGACAAATTACATGTTCTCTTTCAAATGAGGCTCCTCACATCTAAATATTTTGTTTTATGTGTATAGCACAGAGTATATATAGACCCTAGGACAATAAAGATAAGTCATTAGCAGGGGGATGAATTTAAGAAGCAAAGATAGTAGAATAGAGGTGAAATAAAAGTAGAGACAGGAAGTAAGGCTCAAGAACATGTTTAAGCAGGTAGTAGAGTCATGGGGATGATGAAATTGGGTACCAGGTCAAGGCTTAACCAAAACCGAAACTTGCATGAAGAAGCAACTTGAGAATGATCCAGCAATACATATATATACATAGAGAGGGAGAGAGTAGTAGTAATAGTAAAACATATGTAGTTTTAAAGAATAAGGGCAAAACATATGAACATATGGAGCTGAAGATTTAAGGAGGGATGAGGAGAAAGTATATGTGGAAAAAATGGGATGGTTTAAGAAAACTACCGTTGTATGAAGAAGGCTTTTTAAATACCATTAGTTTGTAAACTAACTTAAAATGTATTTTAGAGGGTTTTTAACAGAAGTACTCGACATTAGTGAACAATGATACTGCCAAAAGATGAGTTATTAAATGAAAATCTCAGGGCCAGGGTCAGGATATGATTAGTTGGCTAGAGAAGCCCCAAACAATATAAGTAATTGCCATTGCTTGTAGTTGTCCATCATAACTTTATGTTAAGACTGTTGATGACAGTGCTACATACTTTTGTTCAGGACACAAAGAAAACAGTTGTGAACTGGTCAGGAGAGTTTCCTGACCAGGTAACACTAATACTGGATTGTGTTGTATAGGCGATTGGAAGATAAAAAGACATCAATGGCCTTCTAAGAATTGGAGCCTGTATGCTATAATAGCAGTCTTCTAGTTAAGGTGTGACCACTGTTGCAATAGAGGCAAGACTTTTGAGGAGTAATCAACTGCTTTCTTGGTTGGATTGAGTCCTCCTCCCCATGAGGGGATTTATGCCTGGTTCTGGAAACATGTTCAAATCTACAGCTATGATACTCATAGGCCATGTGGAAGAACCTATTTATGCTGATTTTCTAAGTGTTCAATTTGTCAGACTGCCTTCTAAACATCTCTGTGTATATCTATTGATCTACTGTGACTCTTGATCAGAGAAGCTTCTTTATAGAGGGTGGTTAATTCAGAAATAGCTTGCTGTTCAACATGTTGAATGAGTGACTATGAGTGCTGAGCTATAGATGGAAAATCTATATCACATTTCATGTTAGGACTCAAAAGACATGATGAAAGATGAGTGTAGAAAGAATGTGTGAGTAGGAGGATGGGGAGTGCTTTGAAATTCTGTCCTCTGAACATGACATGACTCTTGCACACATGAACTCAGTACAACAGCAGTTATCTACACACACCTTCACAATATCAAGCCAGTTAAAAATTCAAGCATAGAGGGTGGAAGGGCTCCCAAAACACCATCTTAGGTGATGAGTGTTGGTTTTAACAAAATCTCAAACATTCTATTTTACCAATGAAGACTTGGCAGTCAAATGCTGGGGTGAAAGGCTGCTATCTCAGAGAGGCAGAGAAAGCACCCAGGTGTAGTACTAAGAAGAATGGATACAGAAAATGTGGTTCATTCACACAATGGAATACAACTCAGCTATTAAGAACAAGGACAGCCTGAGTTTTGCAGGAAAATGAATGGAACCAGAAAATATCGTCCTGAGTGAGGTGACTCAGACTCAAAAGGACGTACATTGTATGTATTCACTAATAAGTGGATATTAAAAAAAATACAGAATACCCAAGATACAGTCCACAGACCTCAATAAGGCCCCAACAAGGTTAAGGGCCCAAGAGAGGATGCCTCAGTCCCACTTGGGAGGGAGAAGAAAGCAACCAACTTGGGAGGGAGAAGACAGCAACCACAAGAGGGAGGGAGGAAGGGAAGGATCTGGAAGGGAAGGGGGAGAGAGGATGTAGGGAGGAGGAAGGGGAACCTGATCTGGTATTGGATGGGGGGAGAAGGACTGAAGCCTGGAGGGTCAGCAGAAAAAATGGAAACATGAAGCCTAGGGAGTTTGGTGGTTGTGGGGACACTTTAGAATGTAGCAGACCTGGGAGGGGAGAGACTCTCATGGCTCAAAGAGAAGGACCCTAGATAAAATGCCTTACAGTGAGTAGAGAGAATTTTTAAGGCCCGCCTTCAGTAGAAAGACAGGGCATCAAGCGAGGGATAAGGTTGCTATCTCACAGTCAAAACTCTGACCCATAATTGTTCCTGTCTGAAAGAATTACAGGGATGGAAATGGAGAGGAGCCTGAAAAAAAGAAGGTCCAGGGACAGGCCCAAAGTGGGATCCAGCTCAAGGTGGAGGTCCCAAGGCCTGACACTATTACTGAGGCTATGGAGAGCTCACAAAATGGGACCTATCATGACTGCCCTCCAAAATACCCAACAAGCAGCTGAGTCAGATGCAGATATTTGCACCTAACCAATGGACAGAAGCTGCTGACCCTGTGGTTGAATTAGGGAAAAGCTAGAAGAAGCTGAGGAGGAGGATGACCCTGTAAGAGGTCCAGCAGTCTCAATTAACCTGGACCCTCAAGATCTCTCAGACACTGGACCACAAACCAGGCAGCATACACCATCTGATATGAGGCTCCCAACACATGTACAACAGAGGACTGATGGGTCTGGGTTCAGTCAGAGAAGATGCACCTAACCCTCAAGAGACTGGAGGGCCCAGGGGTTTGGGAGGTTTGGTGGGTTGTGGGTGGGGGTAGGGACATCCTCATGGAGACAGGGGAATGGGGAGGAGGTATGGGATGTGGAACAGTCAGAACATGAACCAGGAGTGAAATAAAGTCTGGAGTGTAAAAAAGAAAGAAAGAAAGAAAGAAAGAAAGAAAGAAAGAAAGAAAGAAAGAAAGAAAGAAAGAAAGAAAGAAAGAAAGAGCAAGAGAGAGAGGGGGGGGGGAAGGGAGAGAGAGAGCAAGAGAGAGAGGGAGAGAGAAAGAAAGAGAAATTTTTAAAAAAGCACCCACATGATTCCTCTTCAGTCAACATCCCAAAAGGAAAAAGACTTCTCTACTCTGTCTCAAAAAATAAAATAAGATAAAATAAGATAAAATAAAATAAAATAAAACCTCTTCTCTATATAATGAACTCTATGTTCATTTCCTGTGAACTTGTTTCTTGCTTTGTCTCTCTGCCTGTGGTTGACTTTATTTAATTCTATTTACAATAAACAGAAAGCTCTTGTATTAAAGGTGTGTGCTACAGCTAAGCCACATCACAACTAGAAATAGGGCTTTCCAGTAAATAACACAATCTCAAGTGTTCATATTGTGATCAATAACCTGCAACAAAAACTATTACTAATTGATAACTACCAGAGGAGGAAGATTCCCTTTTCTTTTAGGAGAATTGCCAGTGGTAGATTTCCCATGTCCAAGTAGATTCCACATTTCTTGGTAGATTGTTCCACAGCTGTGCACGTACTAGCATCATTAAATGGACTCCATGGGTTAAAACCAATAAGCAAATCATAAATCAACCAATCAATCAATCAATCAATCAATTTAAAACTAGTAATAGATTTTTGAGGAAAATGTGATGAGCATCTTGGATGGAGTCAGAGCAGATGGTAAGAACTGGATAAGATAGAGAAACAATGTATAAATTTATGAAAATTTCAAAGAACTAATAAAAATAAAAATAGGAAGGTCTCTAGGATCCATCATAGTCAAGATGTTATAAATACAAAGGAAAGAACAAATTCTAAATTCTGGTAGAGAAAACAACAACAAGCATAAAAATCCAAAAGAGCAGATAGTAAAAGATTTCAACCTCTGAAAGTAAACAAATAGGAATCAAAAATACCATATTCCATAAAGATATCTTTCAAGGTTGATAGAGAAATGAGAATATTTCCATACAAATTAGGGGAATTCATAACAACTAAACATCAAGCTCACATATAGAAAATTCTTTAAATACTTAACTTGGAAGAGAAAGAAAGACATCTTTCTTCATAAGAGTACACAAAATGTATCCTCCATGAAAGAATTAGATGGACAAACAAGACCCAGGAAATAACTATCTGTATCTATCACAACAAATAAGCAGGTTCCCAAAATAAATATGGGATTTAAAAAAGGAATACCAGCAATTCAGCAAAACACACCATCATCCAACAAATTTAAAAGAAGCATTAATTCTTTAGTAACCTTAAATATAAATGACCTCAACTAATGACAAACATGAAGCAGATTAGATAACAAAACACATCTATATGTTGTCTCCAAGAAACACATTTAGCTTGCAAAGATATCAAATAGACTCATTATATAAAAGAGAAAAAACAAATTACCAAAGAAATGGGAGCCATAGATCAGCAGACATGGCTATGTCTGGTATAGAATATTCCAAACCAAAACTAAGAAGTGGTAAACATGAATGAATAAATACTAATATATGTTAATTATGTTAATTAACAAAGAGATCAATTTCTCAAGAAGATAAAACATTTGTAAATTTTTCCATCAAAGATGGGATTCCTCAGTTTCATACTGGAAACACTAAATATCATAAACTGCCTTATACAACAAAAGACGGGACTTCATCCTTAGATAAGTTTTTCAAACTAAAATAAACCAAGACAGTTCAAAATACACCATTAGTCAATGTGGCTTAAGCTACACTGAATGTCCTAACCAACCTAGGAAATACAAACCAAGCTTCAGAAAATAAAAACAAATAAATTTTCTTGTGTGCCATCAGATCATAATATAATAAAAGTGAAAATTAGAAAAGAAAATTTACAGAAACTTAAAAGGAAATACTTACAGGGTAAACAATACATTTTTGGATGAATAGTGGGTTATGCAAGACATCAGAGAATTTAAAACTTCCTTGAGTCAAATGAGAACGCAATCTATCAAAACCTACGAGATACAGCCAGGGTAGTACTAAGAGGAAATATTTTAGCTATTACTATTCATATTGAACAAATCTGAGGTATCTCAAATGAACAACCTAATGATGATATGTCAAACTCTCAAAAGAGAAAGAAAGAAAGAAAGAAAGAAAGAAAGAAAGAAAGAAAGAAAGAAAGCCAACAACAATAACAAAAACAAAAAGAAACAAGAATCCACTATAAATTATAATGTGAAAGCCATAATAAAATCATGATTTTGAGGAAGAGGAAGAGAAGTCTTTTAAGACTTTTTATTTTAAGAAAACAAAACACATGTGTTTTAAGATGATCTGTTTTAGATTTTTCTGTTATTAGAACTATTGAGAAGTTATAGAATTGAACCTATGTTTCTTTTGAGTGATTTTAGGTCGAAAGAGATAGCTATATTAATATTTCACATGTGTATTATTTTACAATACTTCTAAAATATGTTTGCATGTACCATTATTATTCTTACCAGTATTTTACATAATGTGAATGTTTAGTGTTACTAATTGAACTTTTTGTATCGTGTTAACAACAACCAACTACACTAAGTATTTCACACACACACACACACCCCACACACATCACATAGGGCTTTCTAATCTCCTTTATTTTTTTGTAATACTATTTTTGGCTTCTGCTAATTTGTTCAATTTCCTATTCCTTTGAAACTCTCTGGAATTCATGGGAAACAAAACAGTTGGATAAATATCCAAGTGTCATTTAACCTTATGAGGTTCACATCCTGAGTGATTTGATTACTTCAGCTATTCCACAGACTCACAATGCAAATAATGGCGACTATTAAACAGTCTCAGGAAGATTCATTTTTTTTTCTAGACAAGTGCCATTAGTTACATGAAGATCGCAAATATTATAATACCCTTTAAGAGGTTTAAAATGTTAGCAACTGGCAATGTACACACATGTGTTCACTTGAGCATTTGAGCAGATTTACAAGCTCCAGTGTTTTGATATTGCAATAACTTCTCTGTCTTTCTTTTCTATAACTATTGATATTTAATTCAGTTACAAGAAAAAAGGGGGGAAAGTAGAAATTTTCACATGAAAATTTGCCTTTCAACAAAGTACTTTTTCACTGAGAATGATTCAGTGGCTAGTTTTGAAAGAGTCTTTAAAACTATGAAAATACAATTATGAAAATGAGTTTATACTCTCTGATAAATAATACATTATAGGTTAATAGTTATATAACCATGCTTATATGACTATTACATTCTATGCTTAGGAACCATAAAATGGAACATATTATCCACCCAAGTTTGCAAACTAGACCAAACTGTCTAATTTAATTTAGACAGAACAGGACAAAAGGAAGAAAAAAAGGAAAATGAAATATGTAGGCAGATGGGTAGGTAAGGAAGAATAATGGGAAGGAAGGAAGGAAGGAAGGAAGGAAGGAAGGAAGGAAGGAAGGAAGGAAGGAAGGAAAGAAAGAAGGAAAGAACTAGGGCTTTGCAAAGATGCAGAAATGTTTAGTATACATAAACTAGAGTAAGAAATCAAACAACTAGGATCTTTGCTAAACCTGAGAATTGAAAAACATTAGCATCTTCCTTGGCACAACATGGTTTTCAAATCTATATGACATCGCTTGGCTCCATTTTTAGTCAGCATAATTTTGGCTTCTATTCTTGTGTGGATAACAGCCAAATTCAACTGTCTTCTATGTCCAATCCTAGCATCTTTGTTCAGTTCTTCGACTGAGATTCTGTTTTAAATAGCCTGAAACATTACTATAAAGAAAGATTTTCCTGTGCAATTTGAGGTACCTTTGTGAAATCATATAGTTATCATCTGAAGCTTTGTTTCCAGTTCAGTAGTTTGGAGAGTGTAGCTTTCTTTCTATCACTTGCTTCAAGATTTCCATGCCTGCTTTCACCAGAGATTGCTTTGATTAATATAATTCTCTTTATGCTATGATTTCTTTTGCTAGTCACTGCCCTTTTTGATGAGTGAAAAATGCAGGTGTGAGGTTTCTCAGAAAGGCTAGGCTTAAGATCAATGAATGCTTTCTCATCTTTACCACAGCAAACTGCCTGTAAAGCTGATGTTTTATTTTCTGGACCTAATTGCCAACAGATCCATCATGCAACCTTCTAAAATCTGAAGGTGGTTTGAGAGGCAAAATTTGCATCACACAAGTGAATCCAAGAAATGATGGGCAGAGGGCAGAAGAGCCAATCCATTTTTTAAAGTATCTTGTTCTGTGACTCTAGCTTTGCACCTGATACAGACCCATGGTGGTACTGTCACCAAAAGACACTCATGACCCTGGGATTCTGTCTAATCAGTGACTCCTTTGACTGTCCCACTCAACAGAGTTAGTCAATTTTCAGCAGAGTTAACCTGCATATTACCTAATGGTTGCCAGTCACTATCCTGTGCTATTCTATCAAAGGATCAGTTAATTCACTCATTAACTAGTCTTCTCTGTAGACTTTTTGGTTTGGATTTTGGTTTATGAAAATGGGTCTCACTGTGGATTCCTGGATGGGCTGGTACTGACTGCAAAGAGCAGGCTGGTCTGGAAATCACAGAGATCCAACTGCTTCTCCCTCTACAATGTTGATACTAAAACAGTGCACCACCAGCCACTATACCTGACCTTCTAAAAACATTTTTAGTATTTTATGCATGAGTGAATAGATCTCAGTTGAAGAAATATCACTTCCTAGCTAAATATAAGTAAAGAGATTTAAAGTTTAATTACTTTGTTCTGATATATTCCAAAGATTGTTTTCGAAAGTTATTGAATCATCTAGTTATACCGATCATATGCATACAAAACAAACAAGCAAACAAACAAAGCTACTATTTGGAGTATTCTCACAGTTTCCCCATAATAGGCCTGCAGAAAATCCAGTATTGATTGATACCTGGGATACTTGAAATCCATTAGGAGGTAAAGACATTGAATCCTTTATATATTATTCATTCATGGTATATAAAAATGCTTTATCTTTTCTACTTATAAATTATATTTTATGGCCAACGGTTTAACTTTGGCTATTTTCACTCCACGAAGAAAATTGAATAGATATAAACTATAAACCATAGCAATGAGTTATAATTGAACTGTAATTGGATCTGACTACTGATGTTTAAAAATAAAAAAGACATGCAAATTGGTATGCCTAGTTAAATCAAATAATCATAAAGAAAATAACCAGATCGATTTCTAGCAGTATTTTGTGATTACTTGTCATAATGCTAACTCATCTTCATGCTGTCGCTATTACTAAATCACAAAGTATATTTACATTTTGGAATATGTTATAAGTAAGTGTAAGACTCTGACGTGGTAACAAGAACTAAGATAAATTGCTATTTCTATACCTGTGTGCTTTCTGCAAAGTGCAGGCTTCAGCTTTCCATTTAGGGTTCAGCTATGGAGCGATAAGGTTGATATGGAAATAATTTTGTCACTCTTACACATGAACCTCTATCCCATTTATACATGTGTCCAGTCACATGCTGGAAAATGCTTTGGCAGACCTAACTTATATAGTCTTTGTGTGAAACAGATGATACACAGATATAAGATGTAAGGTTAGAGCATTGCAGAGGAAATGCCCAGTTTTTGTACAACTTAAAATCCATGTCATATTCCATGGCCAGAGACAAACTAAACAATAGAACAAAGCAGGAGAGTATGTGCAAAGATGATGGACACAAGCCCATAAAAACAACTGCTGTGACCTTATTGATTCCCGTATGTGAAACTTTCGCAAAACCATAAAAATCATTTTAAATGCATCAGTTTGCAAATGATCATCAACAGGTAAATGGTTCTACTTAGTTATGACACAGCATATGATCCTAGAACAGAATGGCCCCTATGTTATCTCTTTCCTCATAAGTGAAGAATGGCTGTAATTGACACACCTGTTCTTGGAAACCAGCCTGAATGAACTCCCCAAACTGTACGATGAAACAGACAAACAAACAAACAAAAAAGAAACTTCTTTTTGATATTGCTACATGTAGTCAAGCTACTTTATACTGACAACAATATTAATATTACTGTTCTCAATGATATGCAAACCAAGGACATTCTAAAAGCAAGCATTTCTTTGAAACATTTATTGGGGAACTAGTAAAATATCTTAGTAGTTAAAAGTGCATTCTACTAATCCTGATGACCGAAGTTTCATGGAACTCATATGGCAGGAGAGAACGCCTAATAACTTCTTTTCTGTAAAGGGCATAGTACACACACCAAGGACTTTATAGACTTGCAGCTGCCTTCCTAAATTCTCTGGCCCTTGCTTCTCTGAGGATTACAGCAGCAATTCTACTTATTAATCTTCAATGTGCAGATCACCTGGGTTTAGTCAAAATTAATATTCTAAATCCACAATTCTGGGTATGTCTGTTCTGTGAGATTCCACTTCTAACATTGTCCCTGATGCTGCCCACATGTGATCTGAAGATGACATTTTCAGTTGTAAGGAATTACATTTTCTCTCTCTCCTTTTGAGAGGCAATATGCTTCTTGAGGACAGGGACTGATACCTCTGGGTACAATGTTTCACACAGTAAATATGAGACAGTTTTATGAAGCCTTTAGCACACCCATTTCTTAATTCTTCATTTGCTTCCCCTACAAAAATGTGATATTGATCTTCTGTAGTTCTTAGATGAGAATTCCAAAAGTGAAATATTTTTCTAAGTAAAATTACATATATAAATATAGATCAAATATATTGGTAATATATAATTATATATATATATGTAACATGCATATATATGCATGTGTTTTCAATGTGTTCCTCAATAGCATTGTAAAGCATATTATAATGAAAAGTTGACATTGTGTATGTTTGTAATTATGTGCACAAGAACATGGAAGCCAGAAGTAAATGTTCCATATCTTCCTTGTTATAGAGAGAAGGAAGAAACAGGTACATGGTGCAGACTTAATAATGACTCAGTGTGAAAGGGAGTATAACTCAGTGGTAAAGCAGTTGTCATCTAAGTGCCCTGGCTTTGATGATCAGCACTGAAAAATAATCTATACGCCATTCTATTTTTTGAAATATGAGTTAACCCCAATCATCATAGAACAGTAAAACCAATGAATGTACTGTGGGTAATCTAGATTCTTGCTTTTAATCCAGAAACAGTATTAACCGTTTTAAAAATCAAGAAACACAAAATATTGTGTGTCTACTCTGTGTGTGTGTGTGTGTGTGTGTGTGTGTGTGTGTGTGTGCGTGCATGTGTCTACGTGCATGTGGAGGCCAGAGGTAAATGTCACATGTCTTCTTAAACGACTTCTAAATTAGTTTTGGAGGGTGTCTTAATAGAACTCACTAGTTCATCTAGCTTGCCTAGACAGCAAGTGCCAGGAATCCCCTGGTTTCTGCCTCACCCGCACTGGAATAACAGAGCCCTGACGCCTTTATTTGCTTGAAGATTCTGAGGACTAAGCTCGGATCCTCATGGTTGGCAACTGCTTTATGAACTTAGCCATTTACCCACCTTCTCTTTTGAATCCTTGATTTGGTTGACGAGTATTCCCTCTTTTTTCCTTTCTTCTTTCCTTCCCTCTGTCTTGTCTAAAAGAAAATAAGTAATGGAAAGCATGGGCTCTGATTTAAAATTAATAATAAAAAATGATGGAAGAAACTAAAATCCTAAAGAGTAATAAATGCCATTTTCCTTAATTTGTTGGTAGTGATATGTGTGTAAGTATGAAGCTGAATGGTTTTTATCAGAATGTTTTCTGAAGCACTAAGCACTTCTAGATGTTGAAGGTGAGGAATGACAGCTCATATGTACTGTTGAGTACAAAGACAGCACAAAAAAAAAAAAAATAACCTGGCTTCTGGATGCTTTATCTTAATATACCTATAAATGCCATACTGTATTATAGCTTCTTTGTGCTTAAAATGTTTCCCACTGTTGTACAGGGAAGCTCTGTCTGCTTTCTTATGATTTCCTCATGAGATTTCTTCTTTCTCCTTCATTATTGGAACAATTTATATTTCAGAATAAGCCCCAACTGCTGCCTGTGGCAGTGTTTTTGTGTACATTTTAACATTACTAAGTTTCATTCTATCAGTTATCTATACTGACTAAGATACTGTAATATAAATAGTAACAAAATGTTTATCAATGTCACGGCCATTTCATATTTCATAATTTTGAAAAATAATGTCACATTTAGAATAACACTCATAATCAATCATAAACATAGCAAAAACCATATATACCAACATGTATCATAATGTTATCAATACTTTATTTTTTAGTCTTTAATGATAATCAGGTAGTGCTAAATGTCTGATTTGCTTATATGATACTCAGTACATTTTTATTTTTAATTATTCTAAATTATGTGTGCTGTACATTAGCTAATGAGACCATGCACAGTCCCATTTAGTATTATATTACCATCAAATTTTAGGACTCACAAGACAACTTCTCAAAGATATAGTAATTAAGCTCTTAGGAAAAAATATTCCAAGTTGGAATGGTTTGGTTTATTTGATATAAATAAACTAAATATTTCATACACTATTTCTAACATCACTTCAGAAGCAAACAATGGCACCTTGTATTTTCCAGAATTTCCAGGAAATTCTATACTATAGAAATCCAAAAAGAAAAAAAGGAAAAGAAATGGCCATTTAAATCACAAGCTTCAAGCCACAGCCTTGAGCTGCAGTATATCTGAATAGGTATACTTTTTACAGATACTCTTCACATGGCAGCATAGTATTTATATGAAAGGTAAAGATGCAACACTCACTCGAATATTCAGAAGAAGCATAAACAACGTTTATGACGTGGCTACCATATGAATGTCATTTTATACACATATCGCAGAAGTTTGCTTGAAATCTGAAAAATCATCATAAACTGTAAGGAAAACGATTTTATCTTTGCAATGTTTAGGAAAAACGAATGTTGTTCTCAAGGATAAGTTGGGAGGGGGAAGTGGAGGGGTTCCAGGAGGAGTTGGAGAGAAGATTGGGGTGAATATCATTAAAATATGTTGTATAAATGCACGGAATTCTCAGGGGATAACTAAGAACTATATACAGCAAAAAAAAAGGTTATAATAAAAATAGCATATAATATAAACATTTTTAATGAAACAAATTGTAGTGAAATATTTGATGATTAGATAGGGATTGCAGAAGCTATACTAGTAATAGTAATCACATTGATGGGGGAACATTTCAAACTTTCATTGAAGAAAATGGCTTAAGCAGCCTGTTCCATTGCAGCCCTTTAGGCTAAGGAATGCAACCAAGAAACAATTTACCATGCAAAAAAGAAGAACATTAAAATTGGATAAATATAAAATGGCAAGAGAAACCTGGTTTTCAAGTATTCAGAAGGCCTCCATTGTTGAGATTATTTGTTTAGTCTTAAACCTAGTATTGTTTTAAGAATTTGAGTCTGTATGCAGCATCTCTGGGTGCCTCAGAATTCCTTCTGTGAATTAATATTTGTATTATATTTTTCTGTGTATATTTCATATACTATGATAGTATATGTTCAATCCAGTGTAAAATTGGACTCTAAGATTTAAAATGAGAGAAAATGTAGTATGAACTTTAAAGGAAAATATGTTTTCATTATTTAGCCCTAGTAAATGACTTCTTCTTCATTAAAGTCCCCATGGCTACTAGTGGCCACATGCTGCAGAGGTACATGTGATCGCTCACTGAAATTCCTCTCCTTGCCAATGAACGCCCACAGCTGTTTGGCTCATTGGTAAGCAGGGAAGGCAGGCTCTTTTGCAGATCATTTTAGCATATGAGACATATTGACATGAATATAACATATGTGCTACAGCAATACTCTTCTGCTAACATTACGACAAGATGCAACATAAAATCTTCAATTGCGTATTTCTGCATGTGCTTGACTCTTGTTTACTGTCTCTGATCCAAAAATAAAGAGGACTTTTATTATGAAGATACATTTCTAATATCTTTTGGGTTTAAAAATAATGAAAAAATAATGGATAAAACCCGACATTATCTTACCATTGCTCCAAAAATCACAAGGTAGCAGTAATGGTAATCCTAGTTGAATAGGATTTTAGATTTCTGGGGCAGGTATCCAGAAGGAGAGCATTGACAGGCACAGATTTATCAAACACACAAAGCAAGGAGACGCCATGCTTATTGGAAAACAAGGCAAAGGTTTGCTGCTCTCACGAAAGCATATTTAGAGCTGAGTTCACTCTGAAAGAAAAGACAGATAGTTTTCTCTTTCTCAAGTGGAATGTTGTGATTATTGGTTAATTTTTATTTATAATTTAAAAGGTATAACATTAAGGGTTTTAAATTACAGATTTCTTTTTTATATTATTATTTAACATAATATTTTATTGGCACACATAAAAATGATCTCCTGCAGAAATATTTTACATGCCTCTTTTGCATTCTGTTTCTTGCATACATATGAGGATCCTCAATACCTTATCTAAAACAGTGTTATGATTCTACTGAGTTTTTTCATATCTGCACACAACTGGATATTCACTATAATTTAGTTTCACAAAACTATGATTAACTACAATGTTTATACAAACTTCAACAATATGTTTCTTCATTACTGCAATATTCTACATAAGACCTTAGACCAGAGCATAAGTGACTCTTGCATTGGACAGACCCTAGAAGTCAGAAGCAGATATAAAAGATCAGGCTTCAGACAGCAACCAAATGAGAAAGCAACATTGGACTAGAGCATGGGCATGCATTATTTCAGCTGCACTGGGAATTTCAGACTAAGATTTATGTTTTCACTTGATCTAGTTAACTATTATTTTATGCCTTGTATATAATAATAATCTTACTTGTCCACCCTTACTTAAGTTTAAAATCATAATATACATTGCAATCTGACCCATGCAGGAGAAAGTGTGAGAAACTGAGAAGGACTTAGTTCTAGGTTCCCTGGGGTAGGGTGAGAAAACGAGGAAATATTTTTGTATACACCAAAATCTGAGGAGAGATGCTAGGACAGTGAATATTCTACAATATGCAGTAAAACCTCTCTTGGTAAAGAGTTGATGTAATGTGACAACCCCCCTCTCTCTGTCCCTCTCTCTCTCCTCTCTCCTCTCTTGGCATTTATTTCTCCCCTCCCTCCCATCTCTTCCCTTTTCTCCTTTTCTCTCACATTGTTTCTCCTCTCTCTCTCTCTCTCTCTCTCTCTCTCTCTCTCTCTCTCTCTCTCTCTCTCTCTCTCTTTCTTTCTTTCTTTTTCTTCCTCTATCCCTTCTAGTATCTTTCTCTCTTTTCCTCTTTCTTTCTCTTGCCTCTCCCCCTCTCCTCCTCACTCAGTTCCCCCTTTTGTTCCTAGTCAGAAAGGTGAAGCACTGTCTGACTTGCTGACTAATATATTCTAGGTATGCAGATCTTTAGGAATTATCAGTTCTTTAGCATCCAGTCATGGAAAATATCAGATAGACTTTGCCTTCCTGGAGCCGACTTGACAAAAAAATAAAATCTTAGAGATAAATGAAAAACAAAACAAAACAAAACAAAACAAACAAACATACTATCTATCTTTGCTGTAGAACTGAATTTTGCAAGGGGGTGGAGGTTGGCGGCCAAGAATCTGCTGGTAAATCCCCATGCTTTCTACAAGATTCCTCCTTGTAAGGTCTCCAAAGCATTCACTGGAGTTTTACTGAATTATTGAGACACACCTTTTTGGGGTCTTTTTACTCCTGATGTGCTCAGGAAGTAAAATCTTTACAGTGAATCTGTTTTAGGAATAAAGAGATTCAAGCCAGGCAGGGAGGCAGAGGCAGGCGGATTACTGAGTTTGAGGCCAGCCTGGTCTGCAGAGTGAGTTCCAGGACAGCCAGGGCTACACAGAGAAACCATCTCGAACTCCCCCCCCAAAAAAAGAATAAAAAGATTCACCGAAACCCCGTTTTCAATCATGTGAACAATAGGATACTTCCCCCAGAAGACTGATGCAGATTAATTGGATAATTTCTTTGGGTCAGAATTGAAATAGCAGTTGAACCTCAGCTTCAGTCAGGAACTCCACAACTTTCAACCAGCTATTTGTTGCTCTGTGGAGTTGTTTTCTTGCCAAGGAGCCTCTGGTGCCATTACACAATTTTGTGCTGTGTAAAAGCAGAGACCCCAATGTTTGGGCAATTCTGCAATCTGCCTAGAGTCTCTGGCTTGCTTTGAGGAAAGATCTTTGTTACTCTTTCAGTGAAGTGGCCTTAATGAAACTCCATTGCTGGTGGCTAAAGGGCTTCCTGTGTCTAGTTACAACTAGAGGAGGAGGTTAATTGAGACCCTCCTCACTACACCCAGGGGAAACATTGTTAGCTCCAGGAGAATTTGGTTTCTGGAAGTATATATTTGCACAGATTTCATACTGAGATATCCATTTCCAGTGGGATAAAAGGAAAAACTTTTTTGAATTGAAACAATAAGTCTCACATGAACAATACTTTATGTGATAGGCATGACTAATCTAAAGATAAGTATTTCAAAAGAAAGGAACGTGTCAATTCTGGCCTATGTGGTAAAGCATAAAAACATGGGAACACTGAACACTTAGATAAGTGTGTATCATATATACCTATTCATAACTAATAAAAACAACAAAATTACTCTCACTGTCAGCAAGAGACAGGTCAGAAGAAGAACAGAGCATGTACTGCTCTTGAGGAGGTGTTGAGCTCATTTCCCAGCACCTATGCTAAGCACCTTACAACTCCCTGTAACAGTTCCAAGAGATCCAGTTCCTCTGGCCATTGCAGCTACTCAACACTCTCTCTCTCTCTCTCTCTCTCTCTCTCTCTCGCACACACACACACACACACACACACACACACACACACACACACAAAACCACAAAACCACAGAAACAAACACACACATACCTATGCACACACTATTAAAGATAATAAAAATAAATCTTAAAAATATGATTATTCCCCCACTGCTACACACGTTTGTTCAACTTCCTGACCCTCTACATCTCTCCCCTGTAGCAGTGGAGAATAGGGAACTGGGAGTAGCCACCAGAAAGTCCCAGATGCCAGGAAAGAAAGAGCCTCCTAGGAAACAACAGGGATAGCATTAGCTTAAATACACAACATAGGGGAGGGGAAACGTGGAGAGATAATATCCAGAGGTTAGGCACGGCCCCTGGTTGAGGGATGGGACCATCCACCCTTCTCAAAATTTTAACCCAGAATTGCTCCTGTCTAAAGGAAATGCAGGGAAAAAGAGTGCACCAGAGATAGAAAGAAAGGTCACCCAGAAACTAACTGTTCCACACTGAGATCCATCTCACAGGCAGCCACCAAACCCAGACACTATTGCTGATGCCAAGAAGGGCTTGCTGACAGAAGCCTGATGTAGCTGTTTCCTGAAAGGCTCTGACAGAGCCTGACCAATATAGATGTAGATGCTTGCAGTCAACTATCAGACTGAACAAGGGAACTCCAAAGGAGGAGTTAGGGAAAGGACTGAAGGAGATGAAGGGGAGATGAAGGGGTTTGCAACATCATAGAGGAAGAACAACAATATCAACTAACCAGACCACCCTGAGTTCCCAAGGACTAAACCAAAAACGAAAGAGTACACATGGAGCGACCCTTGGCTCCAGATACATATGGAGCAGAAGATGGCCTTATCTGGCATCAATGGGAGGGGAGGCCCTTGGTCTTGTGAAGGCTTGATACCCCAGTGTAGGGGAATGCTAGGGCAGTGAGGCAGGAGTATGTAGGTGTGTGAGGGAGCACTGTCAAAGAAACAGGGCCAATGGGGGATTGGATAAGGGTTTTTTAGGAGGGAAACTGAGAAGGGGGTAACATTTGAAATGTAAATAAATAAAATAACCAATAGAAAATGATGATCAATTGAGAGAAATCATCCTAGTAAAACAAGATGAAGTTAATTTTCAATCTCTTATCAATCAATGGAAACCATATCTACCTGTTTTTATCTGAACACATACACTAGTGCCACTGGCTGACACAATCACACACAGACATACACACACACATTCATCTTCAAAGTATTTAAAAGTTCATATATGAAATAATGGTATAGAATATATAGATACAGATATTATCCTTATTTTATGCTATTACCCTGAATGACGGTTTTTCAGTGAGCTATGGTATTTTTTAAGAATATACTTATATGTTACTCTGATTTTAATCTAGAGATATTGATTTTATTCAGACAAAGTCAACTTCAATTTAATTTCATGTGAATGAATCCTTTGGGCTTTGCACGAGCAACTGTTTGGTGTTTTGTTTTGGTTTTTGTTTTTTTTTTTAAATTAAAACAAGAGAGATAATTTTATAATACATCCCACCAGATCTTAGGAAAATAATTTGAGTAGCACTAGACAAATATGTATATGTGTGTGCTCATATATAATTACTGAACACCATTATATCTATATGTACAACTATAGATATATTCACATAGAGAATTGATTGTGTTATATATTTCTTGTCTGCAAACACCTATTAATTTTTAAACATTTGGCTTTAATTTGACCATACAGTCTCATCCAATGTGAATGGTAACTGGTTTCTATCCCATCTGCAACAACCAAGTACACTAACAAATTGTTCTCTTTTATCCTTAGTTCTAAACTTTATGTGAAATTTTGATATGCAATTATTAATCATATATTCATAATATGCCACATTGCAATATTCAAAATCATGAAGATAGATTAGATACAGGCAATGACTGAGAGTCTTGAAAGTAGATGCTCTTCAAAAGAGACACACATGCATGTGTTGACACAACAGTTTTACACCACAACTCACAGGCCTCTCTCTGATCAGGAGTTCCTTGATGTACCATGTTTGCCTCACTGAAATAAACACTAAAAAGAAGAGATTCACCAAATTTAGTGATAAGCTTTCATGTATTTTCCAAATATGCAAATTCTGATTTTCTAATTCAGCATAGTAGCAAAAAGGCTTGTTTTCAAAGTTTCACTTATCAGGACTGCCTGCCCATCTCTAACATTTTGACTTCTTCAACTCAAATAACGAGTCAAAACTCAAGAAACAATTGTGAGTGCAATTAAGTTTGGTATGCCAGTCTTACATTAAGGTCAGAACAGAAATGAAAATTAGAGAAAGTGCCAAATTTGACTGATCATTGAAATGATAATAAAACCTCTGATTTTAAGTTTAACTGGTGTATAGTAATTTAAACCTCAAACTCTTATAGACATAATGTTTTGAAATATTGGAATGATTCTTTTCTTTTAGTAAAATAGAAACGATTAGACAAGTATAAATCCACACTTTTCTTACATATCTAACTTTGGCTGTATAAATACTTATCTTGTGAAACTGCTCCTGACCGTTCTCAGATTAGGTCTTTTTATCATATATATTAACCTGAGTCAAATGCCTATGCCAGTCATTTGTTTTCAATAATCTTATGCTGGCAAGGGCAAATGTTCTTTCTTACTGCTAGAGATATTCTTTAACATAATTTTATTTACCTTTTAATTCTTTCTACCATTTTTATCTATCCTATCACTAAATCTCTTTCACATATCTAACAAGGTTTTTTATCATATGGGTGAACATATCTAAGTCTTGACATATTATGTCCTGACTTTTATCCAAATCATGTTATTTTGCATTGACTAATTAATTATCCCACCAAAACCACGAAATATGTATGATGTATCTATGCATATATGTGCATATATATCATACAAGCACATGTATGTATGAGGTCTGTTTTATGACATTGAAGAGTCACCAAAACAGACCGTAGAGAGCCAAGTTACACTTATTACATAGTTATTTCCTCTGTTTGAAATATTCTTTAGTGGAGGGAAGGAGTGAGGTTCACAAAACTTGCAAGAAAATCAAGAGCTCCTTGGAAAGTTACAAGGTTAGAGAGTCAACCCCCAACACACACACACACTCACACACACACACACACACACACACACACACACACACACACACACACAAAAGGTTATGAAGGCAGTATACAATCAGAGGAAGAGGAAGGCATTTACTGTAGCTGATTCAGGCAACTGCAGTGATGCAGAACTTATGAGTCTTTAACCATGCTACCTTGGAATTCTGTGATAAAGCTACCTGTGAGTTCCATTTATCCTGTCCTCATTCTTCACCCATGCTGCTATGGGTAAAGTGCTTAATAATCTCCTTGTATTACCAAGCTTGCATTGGCTTTATTATGTCTTTGATCTGTTATTTTCCATCTGTATCTTAGGTGACTAGGAAGTCACAGAACAATCCTGGAGCAAAAGAAAACCATGAAAGAGGAGCCTACTATGAATATGGATTGCCCCTTGATGAACTTGTTAATAATTAATAAGTAGGGGAAGAGAAAATATGATATAAATACATAACATGAAATTCTCAAAGAATTATAAAAATTATTTTTAAAATATTTTCAGAGATTATTAGAAATGTCATAGCTACAAGGATATTGTAGAGTAGAGGACTAAAGAGAAAGTTTCTAAGGAGAAAAAAATATCCAATCAAAAATAAAATGAAAAATTTCAAATACAGAAAGCATTTTTGAGAATAAACTTTTTCTGAAATGAGAGCAAGCTATAAACAGACATTCTGAATATGCACAAATGCTACCTAAGAAGTGTGTGCAAGTGAGAGAGCTTGGGTTTTTCATTCTTAAAAGAACTTTTAAGTGTAATTATGAGATAGCTGCATATTTGTGAGGTAGGTGAAAATTTTCTCCTCCAAAATCATGGCACAAAGTTTCTTCTTTAATTTTAAATGTCTACAGCAAAACATTCAAAGTATCAAAAATATTAAAATAATAAATGTCCTAGCTGTGAAAAGAAAAGTTTCCAAAACTGGAGAATGGTTTTGAGGCTAAAAGGGATGAAAATCAAGCCAAGATGATCAACCTCAAGATGGATAAATTTAAAGAAAACCACACTTCAATGAATTATCGTCCACTTAAAGGCAGAGAGAAGATTTAAAAGTATCCAGAGATTATGAGTTCTCACAGATACCATGAAGAGGTCATATTCAGAGACATGACAGTATGGCAAATCACTTATTCTCAGTAGTTACAATAAATGTGATTGGGTATTGAAATGGTAATCACTTTTGAAAGTATCAATGTAGAATCGTGTTCATGGACTATGCTCTTCATAAAAGAGGCCAAATGAAGTAATTACATGAGCTTAGCAGATTCACATTGAAGAAATACAGAAGGAAGTGCCATGGGCATATAGACTTAAGGGCCTTTAGAGAGAAATACCAAACAGCAAGAGAAGGTAAAATGAACACAGACCAATTGGGAGAAATGGGCAATCAATAGTAAGATACTGGGTTCAACCCAAGTAATCAGCAATGAGACATGATTCAAATGAACAGAATCCCCAGTGAGGTTCATATTCATTAGACTAGATGTCAAAGAAAACCACATAGAGCATAAGAGAAACATATTAAATATAAAGACACATAAATATTCATAGATAAAAATGTAAAAAGAGACACTATATGAGCTCCAAATTAAAGTCTAGCTGTGTCTATGTTACAGACAAAAATAGGTCTTACTATAAGTGGTCTTGATAAAAATAGAGAAAAATGCCAGCTCATGGGAATTTGTAATTTTAAAATCTCTCTCTCTCTCTCTCTCTCTCTCTCTCTCTCTCTCTCATTACCTTACAACCACCTAACTTATCATATATTCATATAAATAAAAAGCCTGGTAATATAATAGCTATTATCAAAGTAATAATATTAAAACTACCAAAGTCCAAGATCCTTTCTTATGAGGGTTCTTGAGATTAGGTGAGGGATATCTTTTCAAAATTCCTCTTCCTCCTGCTCTGCCTTCTACATCTCCCCCTTCCTCACTCATCTCCAGCTTCTTCTCTGTCAGCTGTTCATTTAAAATTGTGATTTAGAAAGTGGAAGTTGTTCCAACAACAACACATGGTCCACTATGTTCATAGCAGCCTTATTTATAATAGAAACTGGAAAGAACCCAGATGTCCTTCAACAGAGGAATGGATAAAGGAAGTGTGGTACATTTACACAATGGAGTACTACTCGGCTATTAAGAACAATGACTTCATGAAGTTCTTAAGCAAATGGATGGAACTAGAAAATATCATCCTGAGTTAGGTAACCCAATCACAAAGGAACACACATGGTATACACTCACTGATAAGTGGATATTAGCCCAAAAGCTCAGAATACCCAAGATACAATTCACAGACCACATGAAGCTCAAGAAGAAGAAAGACCAAAGTGGGTGCTTCAGTCCTTCTTAGAAGGGGGAACAAAATACCCACTGGAGGAAATACAAAGTGTGGAACAGAGACTGAAGGAAAGGCCATTCAGAGACTGCCTCACCTGGAAATTCATTCTATATACAGTCATCAAACCCAGACACTGTTGTAGATGCCAAGAAGTGCTTACTGACAGGAGCCTGATATAGCTGTCTCCTGAGAGGCTCTGCCAGAGCCTGACAAGTACAGAGGCAGATGCTCACAGACAACCATTGTACTGTGCATGGAATCTCTTATGGAGGAGTTAGAGAAAGGACTGAAGGAGCTGAAAGGGTTTGCAACCCATAGGAAGAACAACAGTATCAACCAACCAGACCCCTCTGTGTCTCCCCTGAGCTCCCAGGAACTAAACCACCAACCAAAGAGTACACATGGAGGGACCCATGGCTCCAGACATATATGTGTCAAAGGATGGCCTTGTCAGGCCTCAATGGGTGAAGAGGCCCTTGGTCCTATGAAGGTTTGATGCCCCAGGTAGGGGAATGACAGGGTGGGGAGGTGGGAGCAGGTGGGTGGGTGGGGGAACACCTTCACAGAAGCAGGGGAAGGGAGATGAGATAGGGGGTTTTGATGGGGGAGGGCGGTGGAAACTGGGAAAGGGGATAACATTTGAAATGTAAATAAAGAAAATATGCAATTAAAAAAAAAAACAGAAAGTGGAAGTTGACAATATATAAGGTGCCAGAAGCATAAGGAAATTTGATGTGTTTGTTTTGTTGGTTGTGATTGATCCTATTATATTAATTATCTGAAAGAACTTGTTTGGAAACTAGATGTTACGAAAATTATGTCTATCATATATTAAAATACTTATATTCAATGTTAAAAAACAGTCAATTGACAAAATATTTGGAAGTTCATAGCATCTTTAATTATCTTCTATGAAATCTACTTTTAAACTTTTTCTATTAAGGTATCTCTCTTGTTTTTTATGAATTAATTATAATCAGACAACACAGGGGCTACATTCTTATATTAGGTATAAATTGGTTATATTGATTGTCAGTAAAACATTCAGAAACCAGGATGGACTAGTTAACTTACAATAAACATGGTTGATTTTATTTACTTGCAAGTAAAAAAAACAATGAAATTTTAACCCATATTAATAATAATTTTCCCTCATAGTCGTTTGATGTTTTCTGTATCCCTTGTGTCTCCTTGTCTCCTCTCAATAGGTAAAGTCTTATCCTGAAACAAGCACAAAAGCCAAAAAAAAAAAAAAAAAAAAAAAAAAAAAAGGAAATAGAAAGAATTCTTCTACTGTGGATAGGAGACTAAATTCCTTATCTGGTTTCTTGTTCTTGAAGCTGAGCACATCAGATTTTGCTCATAGTAGTGATAATACCCAAGCCTCAAGCTCTTGTTTCAGTCTTCCTCTTATCTCAGAATTTCATCCTTGGAACCTTTTCCTAACATTGATTCTGATTATTACTTTTTATGTGTCTATTTTACTTAATTCCCTTATTTGTTTATTATTTACTATACGCTCTTTTAGGTTTTGTTTCCAAAGTAACCAAACATTTAGAGTTCAGAACAGAACAACTTTCACCATTTATTAGTCTTACATCCTCTGAAATCTAAACCCCAGCAAGGCATATCCTTAATCCTGTATGAAAATTTCAAATGTTCCATGAAGTTCTAGACTTTTCTATCTGCTACACAGTTCTGTAGAATTGTCTTTCTAGTCAGTGACCAAGAGGCAAATTTACCTTTGGAATCTTTGCCATGATTTTCCAAAAATCCTACTCCAGCTCAAAACTCAATTTCAGGTGTGTTGCATAATCCAAAGTGGCAGTTGTCTAGTTATTTTTCTGGTCATAGCCTTTACATCTTCAAAAAGGTGCCTACTAGAATTTCATTTCAAAGTAAAAAAAAAATTAAAGGCCAAGTAATTTTTTAAGTACAAGAGATGTACTTAAAGAGAGAAATTCAATGGTCCAAACTCTGAGTAATGCTACATCTTAAAGCTTGTTCGAGAAGTTAAATAATTAATATGGTCACAAGAAAGGTTAATCATCAATGTATAATAATCTATTTACTCGTTTTTTTTCTCTGACATATACTTTTGTACAGTAAACCTTAAAGTGTTCTTTCCCTTTTCATGTTACTGAGGGTCAATCCCCTGTCTCAACTGTCCATAGTCCTCATGATACTGTGCACCACTATTTATTCAGTGTATTTTTAATTTTTAGAAGAAAATCTTCTTGCTCATTCATCTTTCATCTTTGCATTGTTCTCAATTATGATCCAGTTATCCTTAAATATTTAGGGATTAAAGGAATTATGGATTGTATTTTATTCACAAATTAAGTAAATGAGCTACCTCACATTGTATATTTAGCGTTTTTCTTAATATTTATTAATATACATATTATCAATGTCTTTGCCCATAAGAATGTCAGATACTTGGAAACTTTTTAATGCACACAATATAAATTGCAAAATACAAACTTCAGCAGAGTGAGTAGTTCTTCATCATCTACAACTCTGCAAGTAATTTACTTTCATAAACTCACCAATTAGATACTCATGATACTGCAGGCTTTTCTCCCCAAAATAGACATGACTGTCTCATTCTAGGAGACCATCTACATTTTAAAATCTGTTATTATTAGAATACAAATGAAGCTCATTGATGTCTACAACCCTTAGGGGACAACCAAGCTCATCGCAAAGAGAAAACACTGAAGTATTGGCACAATAGTTCTCTCCAGCTAAAACTGTCTGAAAAGCAGAAGTTGCTGTCGAACAGTTGATGTGTGCTGGCAAGAGTTCTTTGAAACACTTGAATTGCCTCTTCCTGCAGAATGTCTAGCATGTCAAGCTCTTGGTTTCCTGGGGGAATCTAGTATTCTATCAGTCCTTTCATAATTAACTCAAGGTAGTCCAAAGCAACAAGTTCCTGATGACAGTAAGATGAAAATCCAGGCAAATGTGGTAAAATGAGAAGTTTTATAAGAGAAGTGAGAACTCAGGCTAAGGCACTGGAGATATGAGGCAGGATTTTCCTTTGCAACAAAAGTTCACTTACTTCCTGAACATTACATTTATATGATCTGTGTCTAAAATGCTATTCCTTTAAAATAGCTAATCTTTTCTTATTAGTCTATTGTTAATTATTCACTGAGATCAAATTAGGGGAATTAGCTTAAGTCTGAATCCCGATCATTAGAAATTATTGTCAGTTTTGTAGAATCAGGATTCTGCAAATGTAAATCTCTTGTGGCATTACCTATTCGCTACAAGGTTGTGCAGAATAAACTAAATGTTCTAGCTATTTCATTATATATATATATATATATATATATATATATATATATATATACTTTCTTGTAGAATGCAAACCCACATAGTTGCAGCGAAATAGAGAATAATCCTCTGTAAATTCTCTGTAAATTAAGCAAGGATGCTCTTGATGATCTGGTCACACCAGCTGATCATCACTTAGAAGAAATGCAGCACAGCAATTGACTGTCATGAAGATTAGCATCCATTTGCTTAGCTAATGAGTGCCACATGCATAGCATATCCAAAGCCCATGCTTTAAAAGGTTGTATCCATTTTTATCGTCACATCTGGAATCACATCCAGTGTGGTATACAGCTGCAGGACTGCTTTCTGTGTTTGTGGTCTGTAATCAGTCTTGTTAATTTTCAGTTATATTCCATATATACGGATGTACTTAGAAGTATGTTATTGACATCTGGAAAGTTTCATTTCTCAGGTGTTTATAAATGTATTGCACCATCACTTTTCCTCTTTGAACGTTAGTGCATCTTCTGTGCTAATTTTGACATGTGTAATATATGACTATAGCTAATCCTCATAGGTGGTGATGTAATTAAAGTTTGCAGTACAGCAACAAGTGACTGCTTTAAATAGATATTGTCAACTACCAAAGAGTCGCATGACTTCATTTTGTCCCTTTAGTGTTATTAAGATAAGTGAAAGGAAGAAAGAAAGAAAGAAAGAAAGAAAGAAAGAAAGAAAGAAAGAAAGAAAGAAAGAAAGGAAGGAAGGAAGGAAGGAAGGAAGGACGAAAGAAAGAAAGAAAGAAAGAAAGAAAGAAAGAAAGAAAGAAAGAAAGAAAGAAAGAAAGAAAGGTCCAAACATTGAAATGAATAATTAAAAATAGCCTTTGCCCCATTTAATTGAAATACATGCGTGCATATTTTTGAAAAATGTCTAAATGATGTGTCATGATATGTTCAGTATCATCTTTCAAAATAAATCCTGCCCCTCAAGGATATCTATATCCAAAGTAGCTGTGCTGTAATGTAGACCATAATAGCCCTTCTGTGCTAAGAAGAACAGGATAGAAATAGATACTGTATGACTAAATGCTGATTGACAGTCTATCACAGGCTGCCTGCTACTTTGGATAAAATGTAATAAAGATGCTGACTATCATAGTATTCAAATGATAATTAAACAAAATAACTAATGTAACCTTGTGAGGAAAGTAACTATTTTGTGATAAAGATAAGAAATTAAATATTTACATTTTAGATATTTTTGATAAAGATGGTAAAAGTGATTATGCATTCCCAGGTAAACTTTTCTCATGCTCATTTAAATATTATTTTAATGGAAAATAACACTGTGCCTAGGTATCTTTCAATGCATGAAGATAAACATTTTCTTAGACACAAGACTTTTTAAAATGTAGATATCTTCTAGCCATCAGAGATAGACATTTATAAAGCTCTTACCAGAAGAAAAACCCATTTTAAAAACTGTCATAGTTTATTGCCACAATATATTTTTGGGGAAGAGAAAACAGGCCAAATTCAAAGAAAGGAACCTAAAATTGTATGAATAGGGAGGTAGCGATGGAAGGAGATGGGGGAGAGAAAAGGAATATGATGGAAATATATTGAATGGAAAACATTTTAAAGAAAAAAAAATGCTACCAGGAGAAAAAAGTTTTGTGAAAGACAATTCTTTATTTTCTTTTCTCTTTGTACTTGATATTTTATTTACATCTCAAATGTTATCCCCTTCTCCTATTTCCCCTCTGAAAATCCCCTATCCCATCCTCCCTCCCTCTGTTTCTATGAGGGTGCTCCCTCACCCACCCACCTACTCCCGTCCTCCTGTACTGGCATTCTGCTATACTGGGGCATCGAACATCCTTAAGCCTTAGACCTGTCCTTCCATTGATGTCCAACAAGGTCATCCTCTGCTACGTATGTGGCTGGAGCCATGGGTCCCTCCACATGTACTCTTTGATTGGTGGTTTAGTCCCTGGCAGCTTTGGGAGGGTCTGGTTGGTTGACATTGTTGTTCTTTCTATGGGGTTACAAACCCTTCAGCTCCTTCAGACCTTTTTCTAACTCCTCCACTGGGGACTCAGTGCTCAGTCCGATGGTTGGCTGAGAGCATCCATCTCTGTATTTGTCAGGCTCTGGCAGAGCCTCTCAGGAGACAGCTCTATCAGACTTCTGTCAGCAAGCACTTCTTGACATCTTTCTAAAGCAAAGGCTTTTACTCTGGCAGATCACACATGACAATAAATTCTATAATTATTGTGGAAAACAGACACTCATCTAGATGCACCCTTGAGATCATGGAGCCCTCAAAATCTGCCACCAGTTTCAAGCATTTGTATAAAGAATTATGAAGTAATTTTAGGCCTTGATCATCTTATTAACACTTCATATATAAAAGCTATGGTTTTAATAATGTGTTTTGGCTCTTTTCCATTTTCCATCACTGTTTCTTCAGGTAACTACATCTGTAGTATCATCAAAATGATCATAGAGAAAGATTGGGCTAAATATGATAGAAGCTACTTTGTCAGAATCAAAAATCTACTATCCAATTTCATGAGTGATTTTTACAGGGAACAAGTTGATCGTGCTGTTGTTTCAGCTCTCCTGTCTGTTTCAGCTTTGCTCTGATATAATAATCTTCAATAATTTTTATAATTAATATTGAATATATTTTTAAAAACATACATCAACAGATGAGGAGTTAAAAAGCCATGTCTATTTTGATCAGCATGAGGGGACTGAATTGTGACACTTGCAATGACAGAGCAGGAGAGAGTGACATTAATGGTAGCCACAGAAAATCCTTGGGACATATAGAGTTTCTGTATCTGTGAATTCAGCAATGCCATCAGTGTTTTGGCTGGCAGCCTATAACCCCCTTTTAACCTGAGCCCAGCTTACTCAGCAAGCTATGGCAATCGACTGCTGAGCTGTTAATTTCTTACTCTAAAATATACCTCTAGGTGAGTGGGACATGCTCTTTTACATATGGAATGAGATTTTGCTGGGGGAACTCATTTTTCAATTATGAGTATTTCTGAAGAAATGAACAGCAATGGCAGTGGAACAGAAGAAAACTATGTGGGAACACTGGAGAGCAGAGAGGGAGGGTGAACTCAAAGAGACTGAGTTACAGTTCTTGTTTTAGCCAGTTAAAAAAATGTGGAGAAACATGCTGTAGATGGACCAAAAATATCTATCCCTTTGGATGTGGACTGCAAAGGGCTATGCTCCAGACTTTCTATCCAGGCTGATATGGCACCATGCACAACCATACCCAGTGTCTTTATTCACACATTCACCCATCGTGAGAATCAGGAACAGGGGGCTGGTGAAGAGAAGCGGAGATTATACTGACAGGGTGTGTGGGAGAGGTTGCATGAGGAGAAATGAGGAGAAAATACTGACAAAAGTGGTGAGCCACTTTCTAAAGCCAGTGACTGCACCGCCTCCCCCCCCCACCCCAGCCCCGCCCATGCTGATTAGGAAAGACCATGCTTTGTAAGTATAGGTAAGTCAAGTAGATCACACAAGAAAATGTATATTGCATTTATTAACTTGTACATTCATATTTACTGAAAACAGAGTGCCCTTACTTATTGTTGATGTAGTTTTGAATAGAATGAAAACATTGGCCTTATGAGGCATATGTGTTAGAAGAATTAAAGCAGTAACAACACCAAGAATTTTAACTGTGACATTAATTTTCTCAAGGTAGAAACTAACCCACATAAGGTTCTTACCTTTTTACTAAAGCATTCGTGGTTTTGTCATTAATTTGAACTATTCTTATATTTGTCATTTTGTTCTTCCCCTCTATTACAGTTATCAAAAAAAGTTACTGTATTTTTGATATTTATCACCTAGGGTGGTATTTCTATTTTGCCAGTTAAATAACATCACTGACTACATGATTCATCTATAAAGTTTTAATTTTGGATTTATTTGCATTAATAAGAAAATATTTTCATAATGTACAAGATTTTTAATAAGTGATTGTCAAGAAATGACCACCTTAAGTTACATCTATAGAGAAAATGCAATACTTGGCAGCATTGCAAGAAACTTTAAGGAAGACATGGACTGTGGTCAGCTTCTGAGTGTGGTATATTTTTCTAAGGTGTAAAAAGCAAACATTGATGGTGTTTATATTAAGTGTCTAATTATGGTTCATGTGGATCCAGATACATTTTGCCAGACATTGTTTTATAAAGAAACCTGAACCATGCCACTAGGAGATTGTTTGGTTTAAATTCACATATTATGATTCTTATGAAATATCTTGTATTCTGAGTAGTTGAGAAGGAAGGTCCTGAAATTGACTTAATGGACCAATTTTGTGAAATATTGGGATTTATTTCTAGCTATACACTATTATTTTTAAATATAATTCTAATTTATAATACTCTTCATCTATTACTTGGGATCTTTATATAATACTTGGGACACCATATCTTTTTTGTTGTTTCTTTGTTTGTTTGTTTTTTGTTTTTTGAGACAGGGTTTCTCTGTATAGCCCTGGCTGTCCTGGAACTCACTATGTAGACCAGGCTGGCCTGGAACTTAGAAATCCACCTGCCTCTGCCTCCCGAGTGCTGCGATTAAAGGCATGTGCCACCACGCCCGGCAGGATACCATATTTTATTACACTTGGTTGGTAATTAATTTTAAAGAATTAAAAATGATTTACTTGGAGGAAATGACATTTTTTGTTATTTGAGTTCTTAGTATATTTTTCATTAATTCAAGTTATATACTAATTCAAAATATATGTTTGGAAATATCATCATTTGTCCTTTCTCTCCAACTTGTAAACATGAGATCTTTCTTAGAGTTCAAGTCTAGAATCCAGTATTAAAGGGTAGCAGTCCCATCCTTTCTATTCTTGCCAAGCTTATAGAATGTTCTCTCCATTCCCCCCTACCTTACCTACATCTCCTGTTGTTATCCACTTAACCTGAGTCCAGTCCTGCCATGATCTTAGTCCATTCTTGCTCCAAGCTTTCAACTTTCTGTGACTTTTCATTGGATTTCTTGAGGCAGAAAATTTGTATTGCTCAACCCTATCTGAATTGTGTAGATTTCCCTCTACATCTTGACCCCTTTCTTTATGAAAGCAAGAACCTTCTTCCTCTGCTGTCACAATGAAACCCAAACAAGGGTTAAATCCTGACCCTGCTTAGAGTTGAAAACTTTTCTCACTCTGAGAGAGCCTTGAAGGTACAAGAAAAAAAATCTGATAGACCATCTCTTTCCCCAGTCATGTGCAGGGATAGATTGAAGCTAAACATGGCTCAGATCAATGGAAAGTTCAGACTACTGAAAGCTACTCTTAGACTCTGAGAAACTGGGGAACTTGCTGTTAGGTGGAAAATCTATGTATTTAAAAAGACTATTGTTGAGAAAAAATATAATGATACTCAAGCACTCTGCTGTAACCTTCAGTTAGGGTAAGGTTATGAAAGTACTTCAATTGTGATGAGTTACTTCCTGTAGCAGTGGAAATTTATGAGCAGAAACGTGGCTTAGCCTGCCTTATTTTTTTATAGAAATATAGATGTGGTGCTTAAATACTTGTATATTTGTATACAAATTGTGTCACTGTATTCTTGTTTAGTTGCCTATATTTCAGAATCTAGTTAAATATGGATATTGATTTGAAATCAAAATTTTATTTACAACATTTAAAGTGACCTACAACTCAACTGCTAAGATTTCCCAAAATGTTCTTCCACATATTGTTATAAAAATAAAAATATGTCCAAGTTGTCATGGTTCACATGTACACAGTAATGCTTAATACTGAAATCTGTGACTAGAAATAGTATCTTAAACTACTGGATGTTTAATCCTCTGTCCTTTTTCGTTTGATTTTTTTAGATAAATTTTATACCTGATATAATGAGGTTGTAATATAATTGTTCATAAAATATTTACCTTTCCAGGAAAGTACCTAACTCTTTTTAAAAAATATCATCTGAAACAGTGTTAAACTATGCATTCTTTTTCTTGAAAGAGAAAAGAAAAGAAAATACCCAATTTCCAAAGTATTGGCTGCTGCCCCTAGGAAAGGGTCTGTAGCAGCAGGGTTTCTGAGTCCTTTGCTGCAATCTAAAATACAGCAGATTGGGCCCAGATTCCCACTTAAATGTCTTGGGTTAGAAAACTCGGGAGGTGAATCTTCCGTGAGGACACAGTATCCTAAACTCTGCTGCTTCACTGGCAGGAGATGGAGCCTGGCAGCGGAACGGGAGCCTGGGAGAAAATGGGTTTGAAAAATGTCTTGAACACGGCCGGGCATATATTATGAACAAAGATTAAGTACCACATACTTGCAATCTTCTCTTTCCAAAGAATGTGATATGAAACTTCTGATCTTAAAATAAAAGAAAAAAAAGTCTGCTTTAAATTTTTGTTTTTTAAAATTTTTTTCACTCCTTAACCGATACACGTTCAAATAATGCTGCCGCTCTGCTCGCAACACAGCCTGCTCATTTTCTGAGCTGGCAAACTGTAGCCTTGGCTCAGGGCTCCCTATCTTTGACCAGCCCCCACAGAGCCCAGAATCTTGCAAAATAATCTCTGACTAACTAATTACCAAGGAAATACCATTTTGAGTTTTTGTACCAATCAGGCAACAATCTGGTAGTGACTCTTCAGGCTTTGACATATAGAAACACTTAGCTGTGATTGCCTATGATGTCATGCGGGTGAGTGCGGCTGGGTTGTGCTCATCAGCCTGTTTACTTCAGGAGCTGATAAAGAAGAAAATCACTTCACTCTGTGATGATGAGTTTCCCTGTTTGACCTTTCCCAGCACCTGCAGGGAACGGATCATGCAGTGATCACACATGCCCCTTCACATGTGTACTGTCCCCCTAACACAGGCAGACCACGGCGTGTGAACCAAGTATTTAAAGACAAATGTAGCTACTGAGAAGTGTATATTTAAACCATAACACCTGTTTATTTTTCTAGCCTAAGATATCCGTGATTTTACAGCAATGGAGTTGCTTCAGCTTTTTCCAACTGAACTTAACCTTTCTGGATTTATTCTTAACACTGAGGCAACGATCTAAATTTTAGAAAAATTAGATCCAAATAACTGATGGCATTGTTTACCTTATCCTGGGGGAAAGAACCTAACGAAAAGCAAGAAGGGCTATTTTTATTAGGAGATTTATTTTTGTAATAAATCCATCAAATAGATTTATCTTACAGAGCACATCTACTGAAAAATTTCTCTTATTAAGTGTAGAAAACCTGCACCTCATCAAATCACTTCTGCCAGTTTCCCATACATACAGTAAATGATTTCAAAATTAACTGACTAGAACTCTTTGTTAAAATTTGTCATTTATCTATTAAAATTCTGTAACTTTTGTCAGACAATGTACTTAGCTCTGTAATAAGAGTCCCTGAAGATATGTGTGTGATTTGTCAAAAGAGAGACAAAAAGTGTAGAAAACTCTAAAATGTCAGTAATCAGGAGATTTAACAGACTTCAGTAAATTTACATAGAATGAATAGAAATCTTTGATATTAATAAACTTAGCTGGGGGATGGGGGGACAAAGAATGGTAATTTGAATATAATTTCCACTGTCACTTATTCCAAAATTAAAAATTATTATGGATAAATGTGCAAAAGATTTTTAATAACGTAAATGTAACTGTTGATCACTACCTCAGAACTTAAAACTGTGACTTGTTTTCTTAAGGAGACCAGTTAAGATTATGATTCTTTTGTATTTCTGTTCACATAAGGACTAATGTAAACTTAGTTATAGAGTACACGAGTGTCAGACAAAAGTGTGTTTCCCCCTTTTAGTGGCCTCTAGCAGAACAGGGGTGGGTTATCCCATAGACAGATGAACACTTCCTGACATCAGAGGCTGATCAATAACTAGATCATGTATAATTGCAACAACCTCAACAAAACAGAGTCCTAGAGTAATATGGATATGCAGTTTACTTTTACAAAAGGCAGGTGCCATAAGATTAATCCAACTGGAGAATCTTCTGGAGAAGATAAGTTAACTACGTTGTAAAGGTCAGATTGATGGACATATTAAGCAACACTATGAACATCAATAGGCAAGATTGGGCCAATTGTGAAGGAAGGGGCCAATAGTTTGGCTTTGCTGAATCAAACAAAACAAAACAAAACAAACAGACAAACAAAAACAAACAAACAAAAAAAACATGTTGTGTTTGTTTCCTAAAATTTGCATAGTAAATGTCACCATGTATTTTCTGTAGGCTACAAGTTTAAGGTCACAGAGAAGTTTTTTGTTGTTTGCTGAGGCCTCTTTCAAAGACTTTCTGATGGCTAACTCCTCATGGTGCCCTCATGTAGGCTCTGCCTGTGCACAAACGTCCAAGTATTTCTAACTTTCCTTATGTAAGGACATTAGTCTGATTACATCCAAGCTCCCTTCGATGGAATTACTTTAACTTGATCACAGTCAGAGTTCCTAGACAGAGAGTTAACATACAAGTTGAGAGGAAAGCAGTTCAGCCGAAGCATTGTATTAGTGATCAGAGGTGAGATTCCTGGCTTTTACAGTGCAGGGTCAAGAACACTCTACCTATACATGCCAGGGAAAGGGAGACACACTCCAAATTACTATGACCTTTACATGACTGGATCTTTTTCTTCCACTACTTGGAGGAGAGTACTGTAGATATTAAAAAGAGACGGAAGCTGTCTTTACATCTTTGTAGCTTTTATTGGAAGACCGCTTCTCTCTAACTACCAAGTCTCTGATTTTCCACATCTTTCTTTTCCTGTTGTCTTCTTCTCAAGATGCTTTGCCTTTTTGTTCCTAAGCAGACTGTGAAGCTACAATAGTGCTATGGAGGGCTCTAGAAGATGGCCTTTGCATTGCACCAATATCACATGAGAAAAACACATTAGTTAATTAACAGGGTATGTTACTATTTTCCTAGAAACTGAATGTTTGATTGAGAGTATTTCAGAACAGAAAAAAGAAAAGAATAAATAGTATCTACATGACATTTTAGCATTCAAAACTTTAATAGTATCAATGCCTTTATAAGCCGTATATAGGACTCAAATTGCCCAATATGAAGGCTTGCAATTATAAGACTGATTTGTTGTTTGGAAAATCGTGAATAGGTGGATGTTAGAGATAACAACAAAAGCTGCATATAATTTACTTAATGGTCCCACATGAACTCTGTCTTATAGAAAATAGTGTCTCCATTTTGAAGATAAAGAAAATGAGACACAGAGAAGTTAATTGACTATGCAAGATATGAAATGTTAGAGCTAATAACTATAGCCGGTCTGGCTCCAGACTCTCAGAGTGTACCCAGTATTTCCTACATCTGTAAGAAGACTTCCGTTCCAGTGACCAGGATTTATGACAAACAGCCAGTGTGAATTTATAAAAAGGTCTGCCCTACCATTAACAAGGAAGAGATGCTTTGTTGTTGCTGCTGCTGTTTTGTTTTGAGAAAGGAACACATTCTTGCTGAAGGGCTGGGACCATATGGTAAGGAAATACATGTCTTGGTACTGAAGGCTTCCTGTTTGCGGCTGTTTATGAGTGCACTCCTTGGAAATTTGCCAGAGCCTCTTACGTATCATTTTATTTGTCCTAATATACTGTGAGTTCTTATAAAGCAACAAACACACAAAATATGTCTGCCCAGATATTTTAAGTACAGGATTTTAGAATTGTAACTGTCATTTTCATAATAGATTCAAATGATTTTTAAATGAAATTTCTGTCTCCCCATGCTTATGCAACTCACCAAAGCATTTTTGTATGTGTCCTTAAAAATGTTAACTGTTTGAAAATGTTCATGTTGTTGCTCCACTAGCTAAGACAGCGTATGTGCATATGTGATTGTGTGTGTGTGTGTGTGTGTGTGTGTGTGTGTTGTGTGTGTGGCACAAATATTGACCTTCTCTGCTTAGAAACACTAAAAGATGAATAAAAGTAACCATTAAGAAGAAAAACCCAACAAATCAGTTAATTAATTTTACTTTTCTTCTTGTGTTGGACTAAGTATGGAGAATAATCTAGAAACTTCATTTGCCCCTTTTGGAAGGCTTCGTTAGCATAATTCCATTCTAATTCTTAGCTTCACATCAATTAGGTCAAAAACTTGAGACAAATGTCAGACTCTAGAGAAGAGTGTCTCTTTTGGTTCTCAACATGGAAGAACATGACTGCCAACTCCAGTTCGCCATTTCTGCAGTGGTGTCAGACTCTACTCTTCCAGGAGGAGGAGTACAGGATCAAGAGCTGATATGGGGTTAATTCTTGTTACACACTGAGAGTGTCTGTGGAAAGCCCCTGAGAACCACAGCATAATGGTGCTTAATGAAACTGGTGGGATGAGGAATTACTGGACAATGGGTAATGCAAACTCAGTGGCCCCTTCGTACATACCTCCCGTATCTACAATCACACAGCTTAAAGATCCAAAACACAATTTCTGTTTTTAAATAGTGTTTCCAAATATATTTCCAAATATTTAATATCTATGGTGAGATGCCCTGAAATGTGAATTACAGCTGAGAAACAAGAGAAACTCAGTGAAATTCAAGTGACTTTGCCTGTGCTTAATGAAATGCTCTCAATTGCTTAGTTATCCATCACCAGATGTACAACATGAGGATAGAGAAATTCCTTTGCACCATATATATGGTGGCACAGGTTCCAGTTTCTTTAAGAAGAAGCTATTTATTTCTCGAGACGCCAAATATGTCTGCGAAGAACCCTCCACAACTGAAGAGTGAATTTGACTGTGGTGTCCCCTGCCCCAGGGTACCACTTGTTACCATCTTTGGAACATGCAAAGCTCCAATAGTTCAGAAACTCCATTTTAGATGTGCTGAGACTTATGCTTCAATTTCAAAGCCTCTCAGTGATTCCTCCCAACATTACCTGGCCCTTGCTGTCACTGAGGGTTTTCGAAAGTACTCTCCCAAATAAACCTCTGGAGGGCAAGTTTCCATCTCAGTCCAATTTCTGAAAAGTCAAAGTAAGGTATCTGTGAAGTCTCAATTGATCACAACTTATCCAGGAAGAATAATTTCTCCATGGAATTAGCATCTCTTCCATCAGTTCTAAACTTCTAAGGTAAATGAGCTGATCTATAATCCTTAATTTCTGTAACTAACAATTATCATCTTATCTCATTTTGGGATATTTAATTTGCCAAAGACGTTGCGAAATACTGCAAATTCCATTAGTCATCTTTACTTAGCTTCCTTTGATATTGACATTAGCTTATGGTCCTGGTACGCTGTTGTCAACACTAACAAATGAACACTGATTTTTAACTTTAATTTATTGTACTTTATGTGCGTGTGTGCCATATGACTGTAAGTGCTTGAGGAAGACAGAATAAGGTGACTGATGCCTGAGACAAAATTTACAGGCAGTTCTGGCCCAACTAAAGTGGGTGCTGAGGACCCTCATGCTCTGCAAGAGCAAGCAAGGGCTCTTAACCACTGGGTCTTCTCTCTAGCCCCAGTTCCTAACTATTAATAACCAAAGTTGTATTTGATGTTATCTCTTTTACCATTACTGCCTCTCACACAGGATACATCCATTAGCCACTATTGCATTGAGGCAACAGTCAATTTTACTTGATAAAGTTAAAATGTATTTATGAGTGTGTGTACACAATTGAGTAAACTTGTTGACAAATTAGAAAATAGTTTTAGTGTACATGTAAATGCTATACCCATGTGGTACCAATTAGCTTGTGAATGTATTCACCTTTCTAACCCTATCGCGCACTAATGTACAAATTCCGTAGTAAGATGGTATTATACTTATGACGTTTCTGGTCCCTCATATTTCTTATATTCTTTGCTGGTAAAGATGGTAAAAGCTGGTAAAGATGGCAGGAAATCTCACAGAATATTGTTAAGAGAAATAAAATTTTCAGTTAAAAATTACAATTATATTACCAGTGTTCTCATTAGTGTAGATAAAACTGGTATATTTCTAGAACCTTGATGGTATTCTGTTGCAGATATATATATATATATATAATTAGCTGATAGTTCCCTTGAAGAAGCACAAAAAAATAAAAGACTGTGGTAGAACAAGAAAAATGTGTCTTTGAAACACAGAAGTTAAATTTGAAGGAGGAAATATCTGTGCAGAGAGAGTCCATAACTCATTAGTTAAGTATATTTACATAGGGTCAACAAAGAAATGGCCTGGATTGGTGAAGTGTGTGATTAGAAAGCCTCAGAAGATGTCACACCCTGATCAACACTTCATTATTTTTAGTAAATATGAAGCTAGTTCAACAGGTCAAAATGAGAATAATTATTATTCTGCAGAACACTAATTTCCTGAAAATAAGTTATGCTAATCTTTGGGCATGTTATTTCAAAGGAAAATAAATGTAAACCAATACGGTACATGCTTTGTTTAAAATCCTTTGCATTATGAAGAGTCATTTAATGAAACTCTACTTGTAATAACTAATAATTTGTTAATGACGATTAATTTAAATGTGAACTAATGATATCATAATTCTTGTTTGCAAAAAGCTATTAAAATGAATTACTACTATTTAAATAGAGGCTAAATTTACTAATGCAATTTCCCAACATTATATCTAGTCATCTTATTGAAAAAAAACAATATATGTTTAATGATTCATAAAATTACAATATAGTTCAGAACTGAATTTTCATCAAGGAACATATTTCCTCTAATTTTTTTTCAAAGAATCTGAATTCTCAAAGTTTTAAATTCTTGCAAAAACCCACACGGTAAATTGTATTTTAGTTATGCACCTGAATGTTCAAGTATTTAACTTTTAAGTAATCGAGTAATTTAGATGCATCATGTCTAAAACATTTCTGACATTTGGAAGAAAACATGATCTTTATAAGTGTGTTGGAATTTTATTTATTAGAGAGAATGATAGTACTATGCACACACATTTATTGTGCAGCATTTTTCTCACAGGTAAAATAATGCCACTTGCAGGGAAACTCTTTATGTCCAAGACTCAAGCAAATGAAATATTTAAGGAAGCCCCAGAAACTGATGAGATTCACTAGGTCCTCCCTTCCTAAGGGCAGCAGAAAAGATTTAAAAGACATCGTCAGACCGGCCAAGCTGCCTGGAACAGGCTCAGACCAGTTGAGCTGCCTGACAAAGCCACCATCAAACCCTCTGAGGTGCCTGCAGGTCATGCAGTGTGCTCCTTGCTTCCGGCTTTACTGTTCTGTTGTTACCCATCTTTGGGTTGGCGTTGGGTGATGCAGGCATCTTTGAGCCATTGTTTTTCCCGTAAGTAAGCCCTCCCCCATATTCCTGTAAGTGAACTCAGTGAAACTTACTGATCATCAAGAGGGACTTCGATGGCATCCTGACTTTAGTCTGTTGTTGGTTCCTAGCAGGGATTAGATAATTGTTCATATCTACTCTGGGGATTAGTGTCATACAAATATAATCGACCCATTCAAGCTATATATGTCTCCCCATCTGACACAGAGATGAAGAGGTAATTTCAGTAGATTCTGACAAAGGTTAATTTAATATTTTTGCTTTTCTAATGTTTTTGCAAATATGGAGAAGTATAAATCAATCCAAGTATCTCCTTAATTTCTGAAGCAGGTTACTTACATTCATGTAAATTTCTTGATTTGAAAATGGACCATGTAAACCCGTGAGTGGCTCTATGTGGGTACACATGCAAGCATCTTAGGGGAGATGGACTGTGATGTGGCTGAAAACTCTGTGGTCCTTTGTAAGCAGGCATCACATTCTTTTCATCTCTTCAGATTTTCATAGTCAAAGAGATATCCAGCTTCGAGTTATGGCTGTACAGGTTTCTGTTTCTTCTGGAAGAGGCTACAAATAACTGCAAAGGATTCAACCTTGCAGCCCCTACCCTGGCAGAACACACTGAAATTTGTTACTTTGTTCAAACCAACAAGCAATGAGGTTACTCTCTCTAACAGAAAGCAGGTCTCTTTGTGATATGATTGGCCATCTCTGTCACATAACCAAGACATAGAAACTATAGCTGGAAGCTTCAGAAGGTAAATGGCATTAAAATATTTCATAGTTGGCTTTGTAATGCATGATATTGTTATTTTCCCAGCACATTTGCTTCCCTAATTGTGTTTTGCTTGGATTAGTATTAAAAAGAGTTTGTCTTCCCTGAACACACACCAGCTGGGTAGTGGGAGGAAAGGGCTTGGGAGCTAACCAGGCAGAGGGGCAATTCAGCTTTGAGATTCAAAATTAGTCATGAATAATTCACAAAGCAGATAATCCACCCATGGATAAACAAAAGGTACTGGAATCATCCCAGGATTAATTTTATACCCTAATTCTGAAAACTACTAGTTTTTTCTCTATGTTTTTGGTTGTGGCTACTGATATACTAAGATACCTTAGTGAGTGATTTGTAACAGAAATTAGTAAGTATTTAAATATGTATATGTACGTGCATCTGTTATATGTATCTTATTTACTTTTTGTTATATTTTGTATTTAACTATATACACATTAAATATTAAAATATAAAAACTGCAATGTTGACCCGGCATGGTGGTGCACACCTTTAATCCCAGCACTCAGGAGGCAGAGGCAGGTGAATTTCTGAGTTTGAGGCCAGCCTGGTGTACAGAGTGAGTTCCAGGAGAGCCAGGGCTACACAGAGAAACCCTGTCTCGAAAAACACCAAAAAACCAACCAACCAACCAACCAAACAAACAAACAAACAAAAGACCTTCATATTAAGTATCTATTGACATTTTAAAAATGTCAATATGTAGCCTGGTTGACTCAGACCTCACTATGCCTCTCAACATTCCTAATGCTGCAACCCTTTAATGTAGCTCCTCATGTTGTGATGAAATCAAGCATAAAATTATTTTCCTTGCTACTTCATGGCTTTAATTCAGCTACTGTTTTGAATTGTAATGTAAACATTTTGGGAGCGAGCGGTTCGCCAATGGGTTATGATCTACTGATTAAGAACTCTCCAAGACCTGGCTCTCCTCACTCTTTTGCCTATGCCTCCTGAGGGGTGGGATTAAAGAAATGCACCATCTTGCCCAATCATGGGTACTTTTTGTTATATTTTATTTGGAAGCTATCTTTTATGTATGTGAGAAGCTAATAAAGTATAAGGATAATATGTTTCCAGAGTCTGGTAGCTTATAGATATCAAATTCTGATCTCCTTGGACATTCAAATAGGGAATAGTTATTTTCTCTACCTTTGTATTCATTTTTACATAGCATAGCCAAACCTTTGAAAGATGTTGTAATACACTTAATATAAATAAAGAAAAATGCAACATGAGAACTTTGTCTTTAACCTTTACTTTGTATTTTCATTGGCCTAACCTCTCAGGATGGCAGAATAATTGTTTCTGTAATTATTATTTCATATATGTTCAAATCAACAGTCTGATCCTTAGAAAAGCTCAACTCATTGGACACAAATGCATTATTTGTACTGAACTGTAGCAGAGAACTTCAGAAATACATATGAAAATTAATTAGAGAGGTTCTCAGTAAAATATCTTTCCAGTACACTATATTGTCCTAATAAATGCAAGAATAAATACTTGTATATAATAAATTGAGTTTATACCAATACCATTACATAAATGTTCATGTCTTATATATTTGCAGGCTGAAGAGACCTCATCTTTTGAGGAAATTTTTAAGTTTAGAATTGTTTAACATATATATATATATATGTATATATATACATGTATATATGTTGAATAGTTGAATATCATTTTTCTTTGAAATACCATCCAAGTTCCTTCCTCCCACACCAATTTCTTCCAATCTTGAAAGTCAACTAAAATATTTTAATTATCCTAACAGCAGGAGCAGGGGCTGTATCTGACTCTGTTGCCTGCCTTTGGATCCCCTTTCCCTATCTGGGCTGTCTTGCCTAGCCTTAATAAGTGATCCATCCTAATCCTACTGCATCTTAATATGCCAAGGCTGCTTGATATATATGAGAGGCCTCCCCATTTCTGAGGAGAAAGGAATATTAGAAAGGACGTGAGATTGAGGGCCTGGGAGGAGAGGAAAGAAGGGAAGCTTCAATATGGATGAAAAGTAAATAAATTCATTAATAAAAAGTATTTTAAATGTCAGCACATGAAAGCTAACATTCCTTTTAATGTGTATGATATCATTCTTAGGAGGCTAATGCTAGAGGATAGTGAATTTCAAGATCATCAGTCTTAAATAGTGAGATTTGTCCTCATAATTAAAACAAAACAAAAAGGAAAATTAAAAATTTAGACATAATAAAAATAATACTTAAAAAACACCCAACCCCCCTCTGAATTTAGCTTTAATGATTTAAAATAGATACAATGTAATAGTGGGATAACATGACAAGCATGTTTAAACACAAAAGGTGTCTTAAAATCCTTGGGTATTTGATCCAATAATCCTAAAAAGGCAATCTAATATAATAACAATAATAATTAGACATACAGTAAAAATCTATATCACAAAGATTGTATTCACTAAATTTTTTTAATTGAAAACTATTTTTAAAAAGTAATATCCAATTGGGCATTAATCAGATGGTGTTTACAGTAATGCACAATTTTAACATATAACAAATGATTATGTTGTGTGTTAGCTAAACTGGAGATTTTTAGTGCAAAAATGATGGTATTAAAATATTAACACAAAATAAATAAATCAAAAATCACAGAAGCAGACTGTTAGTCTTGAAACTAAATGGATACAATCTTTTTAAAAAAATATGTTGAATACATACTTAGTTTTGTTGTTTTTCTCAATTCATACACGTACGGCCTCTTTCAATAAAATGTAGTTGTAACTAAAACCAAAAATATGGCAGATTTATTAGATGTCAATATTTATTACATGAACTTTTCATTTTATTGTGAAAACTCAGAGTTAGTCCACCTATATACATTGGAGTTAGAGTTGTCAATGCAAGCTAGTTAGACACAAAGTACAGTTGTGTCACTTCTTAACTCACACTCCTAAGGGCTTACTGGAGGCAGAGGTAAAACCAAAACTGCAGATAGTTCTAGAGAAGCCTCCCACAGATTTATATTCTTATTCCTAGAACTCTCTGCCCTCCATCTCCCTACCTGATTGTCATCCCAATTCTATTGTCTTCATCCTCTCTCCCACCCAGTTCCCTTTCTCCATCAACTTCCAGTGACAGTGTTGTTTCCCCTTCTGAGTGAGATTCATACATCCTCCCTTAGGACCTCCTTATTATTCTGTTTCTTTGCGTCTGTGAATTATAGCACAGTTGTCCTGAACTTTACGGTTAATGTCCACATATAAGTTAGTTCATATCATATATATCTTTCTGGTTCTTGGTTACGTTACTCAGGATGAAATTCTCAAGTCCTATCCATTTGCCTGCAAATTTGATGATGCCTTTGTCTTTAATGGCTGAAGGACACCGAGATAGTTTATAGTTTAGGGCTATTATGAATAAAGCTACTATGAACGTAGTTGTCCAAGTGTCCTTGGTGGGGCCTCTTTTGGGTATATGCCTAGTAGTGGTTATAGCTGGGTCTTTGAGGTAGAATTATTCCCATTTTTTTCTGAGAAACCACCAACTTGATTTCCAAAGTGGTTGTACAAGTTTGCACACCTACCAGCAATGGGATTGTTGTTCCCCTTGCTCTATATCCTTACAACCATGTGGTGTCATTTGAGGTTTTGTTCATAGCCATTCTAGTGGGTGTAAGATAAAATCTCAGAGCCATTTTGATTTGCATTTTCCTCATGACTAAGGACATTGGCCATTACTTTAAGTGTTTCTAGGCCATTTGAGATTCCTTTGTTGAGATTTTTCTATTTAAGTCTGTACCCCAGTTTTCAAATGAGTTACATGGTTTGTTGGGTCTAAGTTCTTCAGGTATATATATATCATATTTTTTCTTTATTGGAAGTAGGGTTGGTGAAGATCTTTTACCATTGTGTATAGCCTTTTGTCCTAAGCCCAAGACAGGGGAGGCTATGGTGAGTCTATGGGATGAACCTAGCTGAGATCCATGCCAGCAGGCAATATAGAAACTGAAGTGGCCACCTCTTATAGTCAGGTAGAACTTCCAGTGGAAGGAGGGTACATTCCCACCCACAAAACCTTTGTATTAGTCAGGATTTCTATTCCTGCAGAAAACATCATGACCAAGAAGCAAGTGGGGAGGAAAGGGTTTGTTCAGCTTACACTTCCACACTGGTGTTCATCACCAAAGGAAGTCAGTACTGGAACTCAAGCAGGGCAGGAAGCAGGAGCTGATGCAGAGGCTATGGAGGCATGTTTCTTACTGGCTTGCTTTCACCTGATTGCTCAGCTTGCTTTCTTATAGAACCTACCAGCCCAGATATGGTACCACCCCCAAGGGGCCATCCCCCTTGATCACTAATTGAGAAAATGCCTTACAGCTGGATTTCATGGAGGCACTTCCCCAACTGAAGCTCCTTTCTCTGTGATAACTCCAGCTTGTGTCAAGTTGACACACAAAACCAGCCAGTACAACCTTCAACCCCAAATTTGTCCTGCCTACAGAGATGTGCAGAGTCTGAGGAAACAACTAACAAATGACTGCCCCAACTTGAGACCCAGCCCATGGGACAGAGCCCATCCTTGACACTATTAGGGATACTCTGCTATGTATGCAGATAGGAGCCTAACATAACTGTCTCCTGAGAGGCTTCATTCCGCAGTAAATGGAAAAGGGTGTAGAGACCCATAGGCAAACATTAGGAGGTGCTCAGAGAGTCTTATGGAGGAGTCACAGATAGAATTGAGGGAAGCAGTCAAGGAACCACACAAGAAGACCTACAGAATCAACTAACCTGGGCTTATGGAGGGTCACAGAGACTGAACTATCAACTAAAAAAGCATGCATGAGCCAGACCTAGTGCCCTATCCAACCAAATTTGGAGCAGATGTGCAGCTTGGTCTTCATGTGGGTCCTCTAACAACTAGAATGGGAGCTGTTTCTGACTCTGTTGCCTGCCATTGGATTTTCTTTCTCTACATGGACTGCCTGGATGGGCCTCAGTTGGAGAGGATATGCCTATTCCTGCTAGGACTAGATGTCCCAGGTTGGGGCGGTACTCGAGAAGAGCTTTCCTTTCTCAGAGGAAAAGTGGAATGAGTAATGGGCAGAAGGATTCAGGACTGGGAAGAAAGAAGTGGGTGCTGAGATTGGAATGTAAAGTGAATTTCAAAATTATTGAAAAATATTTTTTAAAAAAGAAAAAGAAAAGAAGAGAAGAGAAAAGGAAAGGGAAGGGAAGGGAAGGGAAGGGAAGGGAAGGGAAGGGAAGGGAAGAGAAGAGAAGAGAAGAGAAGAGAAGAGAAGAGAAGAGAAGAGAAGAGAAGAGAAGAGAAGAGAAGAGAAGAGAAGAGAAGAGAAGAGAAGAGAAGAGAAGAGAAGAGAAGAGAAGAAAAATGAAACGAGAGCCAGAACTAAAACCCATGGCCTCTCGGGAAATACAGATGCTGGCACTTGTGTGGCTCAACTCATCTCATCCCACTCTGAATCCAGTTCTTCAGATGCCTCAGCCTTGCTACTTTCTTCCAGCTACTACCAAGGCCAAACTCTTGTCCCTAGAGATTTCTAGTGTCCTCTTCCATCTACCTTGCACACTGTTGCATTTTCTTGACTAATATTTTCCAACATCAGGTCTGTGTTTAAAAGAAGAACAAAATTTCATACTTTGAAATAAAACAAAACATACATTTGGAGATCATTGTAGTAAATGAAGTAAATGAGACTTCGGAAGGTCTCATCATGTCCAGAATTAAGTATAAAAAATAAAACCAAAAATAAGGGAGACTGGGAGCTGTGTTTAAGAGGGCAGAGGGAGATAGCACAGGTGTTGTGTGTAAATATGGCTGAAATACATTGTATATATGAATGAAAGTGTCATAAAGGAACCTTTATTTTGTAAAAGTAATGTGCTAATAAAACATATTCTAGAGACACAGAAATGCACAGTAGAAAGGACAACAAAGATCTGTGGAATGAAATATTTCTCTTTCTGTTTATTTCAGGTGTGTTGAGAAGTAATAAAGCTTTATGATAAGAGTACATATCGCTGCTCCAGAGCACAGGATTTGTTCACTTTTGCTTTATGGTGATGAAGTTGCACAGTACTTTGTGCAGTGGTTCAGAGTCCTCTATCAAATGGTCACATACACATGCTATATAACTCAAAGTCAAGGATTATCATCCAGTCATTAAGACTCAAGGTAATACTTGAAGAGAAGACAATACCAATTTTCTGTTGAGAAAAGTGAGAAGTATCTAAAACTGTATGGCAATACTCTTCTTTTCTTCCAAATAGAAAGCATGCTAGAAACCTAAGTTGAAGCAGGCCTGTGGGTTTCACCTTAGTTCTTTTCACCTATTCTGTCTTCCTATCAAACATGGACATAAAACATCTAGAGACTGCTTGAAAGGAGACTGTTCTTTAAGGTTATGTGGGTTACTTTTCAGTTGGTGCAACAAAACACCATGACCCAAAGTAGCTTATTGAATAAAGAGTTTCTTTTGAGCCTACTGGTTCCAACAGGATTAGAGTCCATTCTGGTGGAGAGGCATGACAGTAAGCAGTATGACAAGACATGACAAGAGCAGAAAGCTAAGAGGTGACACCTACAAAACATCAAGAAAACAGAAAATAAGGTGGAAATGAGATAAGGCTATTAACTCTCAAATTCCAGCCCCAAGGACATGCTACCTCCAGCAAGGCTATACCTCCTAAAGATTCCATAGCCTCTCAAACAGCCAACGAACCAAGGACCTAGGAAGAATAATTCATATTCAAATTACCACATTACATTACTTAGGCCTCATAGGCTCAGGGCCATACTGCAGTGCAAAATTCATTTAGTCCAATTTCAAAATACTTCATAATCTTTCTCAGTCCCAGTATTGTTTAAAAGCTCAAAGTCTCTAATGAGACTTAAGGCAATGTCTTAACTATAGCATCTTATTGTAAGGTTCCAGGAATTGCTAAAGAAGACCCAAGACTCAAATAGTATCCAAAAGCAAAAAGCATTGATTCTGCAGAAGTAGTCAGCATGCAGGGATCAGCAATCCATACAAAATGGTGACAAGAGAAGCCCTCAGGCTCCTTTTATGCAGGGTTAGGGACTTTTCTAGAAGGGCTAGATAACCTCAAACATGATTCGATAAGAGTGCAGCAGGGATATTGATACATTTTTGATTGGTTGCTCCATTAGCTCTATTATATTTGATGAGTCCTTGAAGAATTCCAGGAATGACCAAATTCAGGGCTTGTTATCTCTCTTGGCCACATGTCTCAGGAACTCATTCATCTCTGGCTCATTCTTCCTCTAGGTCAAATGTCAGGGCCACCATTGCCTAAAGACCCATTGTCTGTAGTTCTTCCAAGGAGCCTTACCTGCTTCTTTGGGGGACTGAAATTTAAGGTCTAATATGGCTGCCTGTTCTAAAATGGAGTAGGTTAAGTCCTCTCATTATAAAATTAAAAAGAAATGGCTTATTTTCATCATATAATACCACAAAATATACAGTACCACTCCAAAGGGAGGAACAAGAGCATAGTGTGGGGATAGTTGACAAAGCAAGAAGAAAACCCAGCAGGACAAGCATCAAGTGTTGTAGCTCAATATCCAATGTCAGGAACTTTGATTCAAAGTGATAGCTCTACCCTCCAGCTTTGTTGTCAGTAATATATGTCTCTCTCTTGAATGCTTCTACTCCCAGTGTGCAGCTTTCCTTGACAGATATTCCATGGTTTTGGACTCTCACTATTATGGGGTCTACAGTAGGCTTGACATTCATTGCTTAATGTAATGGCCTCACCTATCATGGCTTTCTGCATTGTTGAGGCCTTCATATAAGGACTCCTTTGCCATACAATGGCGGGCCTCAATGGCTCTCTGAAACTAAGAAAATTGTAGGTCTCCTTCCTTCTTAAAATTTCTGTGCCTCTGAAGTCAGTACCATGTGGATGGTACCACCATGTTCAGGTTCCAGCTTTGGACACCACCTGGTACAGTTCAAGTGCATTAGCCACAGCTTTTTATAAATGCAATGCTTTCTAAGAACAGTCAATTCCTTTGTTTTGTTGTTGTTGTTTGTTTGTTTGTTTGTTTGTTTGTTTTTTCCTTTCGTAAGTAGTAAATTTAGCTGGTCCTTGTTTGTTTCAGTGAAAACCAGGGGACCTCCTCTTAACTATGTTAACCACCATAGCAACAGCTGCCTCTTTTTCAGTACAGGCCTGGGCTGTAACATTAAGCTTCCTGGTGCCATTTTTCTCTCAAAAGTATAATCTTTATATGCCTTTTTAACCTACTTGTTCTTTTCCATTGTTGACTCTTATAAAATTAGTAATAACCATACCGTAGGAATTAGTATTATTTAGGCTTGAAATTTGCTCAACCAAAGTGATTAGGCCATTGCTTTAATTTGACCCCAGGTAAGTTTGCAAGATATGGACACAAAGCCCCCAGATTTTTGGCTAACATATCATATTAATGGCCTCTATCACTCTAACTATTTAAAAAAAATGCCTGCTTCTAGTTTCACCAACATGGCTGCCTAGATATGAACTGAATAAGAATAACACAAATAGACACGAAAACATGGAAAGCTAAAAACTCAGGAGGAGGCCTTGACAGTAGACTAGTGGATAAGGGTCAAACAACACTTATACAGGGGTTACCTAAGCAGCAATCAGAACAATAGCAAATTTACACCAGAACAATACCTAAGTGACAGTTATGAAATAACAACAGAACTAATTTTATGATTGTGGGTTGCCAAAACATAAGGGACTAAACCAAATGGCCATGGCATTAGGAAAATTGAAGCAACTTTGGCCAGCTCAAGCATGGTACAGCAAGCATGGTCCTAGCAAGCCTTGCCTTTATCTCCTATTCCTTCTACCTTGTTAAAAACCTTTAGATTACATTTCTAAATCTAGCCAGCAAAGCCTATTCCCTTATTTGACCACTTTGTCCTTCTGAGGCTAACTACCAGCGTTCAGCTGTTTAAAAATTGAAGTCCAGCAATAAATTTCCCCATTCAGTTCATTTTTAACATGCCCTCATCAAACATCTTATCCTACAAAGCATTTCTCCTTGTACTTTTACAAACTGCTATTTCCCTATGTGCCACACCCATATCTTCTCTATCCATAGGCAGACCTTTCTCCTTACTGAACAAATACCTCTGTCCCTTTTCCTTATTCCCTTCTCCATCTCAACCATCCTCTACCTCTTGTACTTGTCTCTTATTCTATGTTCTCTGTCTATCTGGGGGAAATGAATATCCTTTGGGCTGAGAAGTTGGTTTTGGGGGTCCTGAACCAGTACTTTTCCTTTCAACCACTGCCCTTAACAAAGAACAAGAGGCAACTAAGGAATGCTGAGAGTGGGTAAAATCTTCCTTAGGGAAAAGGATACCAGTTGGTTATCTCTTACTGAATGGTCAGCCCTGAAAACATACACATACAAACAACATTATACAGGTAGCACAGATTGTTCAAATACCTGAGTTGACATAAGACATTTCTCATTCAAGTTACTTCAGTGGTCAATATAAGAAATATATTTAATATTCATTCAGAAAACATTTTCAGCAACTGCTCATGCTTCTGTGAACATTACAGTTTTCTAAAAACACGTATGAAAGTATCTGAAAAGGTAAGAAAGAATTAAAATGAAATTCTAATTTTGAAAGAAACAGAAAAATGAAGAGTAATACATATGCTCTGCAAAATTACTCAAAGTTTTGGCATAAAATCAGCGTGTTAGTTCTGTGTTTTATCATTTACCTCTTACTACACATTTCAATATATGTTTTGTGGTGAACAAAGAGTTCTTTGATGCCTTTATACTTCACTGTGAGTATACTGGTAAGTGTGCTGGTGGTTGTGATTCTAAGAAGTTGCAGAGGAGAGAGGTGCCTTCTGATCTCAGGTGGGGTTTGAAAGAGGGGGTGATTTGACTGATGGTGGTGTCATATGGAGTATCTCTCATTAAGGACCCAGGCCTCTGTTCCTCCAAGACCTTGAAATAACCTCTCCTCAGCACTCTGAATCAGAACTCCTGCATGGTCTGTATATACTCCTGTCTTTTCCACATTTACACAGATAGAAAACATTCCTCTAAAAACCCTTCTTTCTACTCCCCATGGCCTTCAGGCTCTAAAGACTTCCATCACTGCTAGCTGCCCAACACTTGTTGCATGCTCAGCTACTGAATGCTGATCACACTCTTACTCTCTTTTCCTCTAGAGGATAAACAGTACTTTACATAGCAATTCCATCTTACCTCAATTGTCTCTGTTATCTGTTAAGTGGTCTATATACCTTCAGCGGCCTCTTTAGTACTTCCAAGTCTTTCATTCTTTGAATACCTCATCCCCACTCATAAGGGAAACAGTGTTTATTTACGTTATAGAGGTACTTTTGAATACACACACACACACACACACACACACACACACACACCACAATCCCTGTTTAAACTACTGTGGATTTTCTGTTACAACTGGACACATGCTACACTGAAACTAAAACACGAGAAGCAGCTCACTGTGTGAATGTACCCACAGAAGCGAACATGCAAGAAGGCTCTTAAACTGGGAAGACTCTTGTATAAAGGACATTACAAGGACAGTGTATATCAGAAGAAAAGAACAAGGTAATTAGATGTTCATGCTGTACATATCCATTCTGAACATCTAAGCTAAGGTAGTTATACTTACACCACAAGCACTTTTACCCACTGAACTATCTCTCTCTCCAGCCCTGCATTTTGTGAGACACTAGAGATTTCCTTATAAAGTCAATACCACCAGTGAACCAACCGTTGGGACTAGCTGCCTCTTTTATGAGAATACTTATATGCTATCTGCAGTTGACTTCCTCCTAGCTTCTCTTGTCACTGTGCACTCTCATAAGTTTTGAGTGTTTTTATAGATATTACTCCATTTAATAGTGGACTATTGAAGCTTGGAGTATGCTCAAAGAGAATGATCTAACCCAAACTTTGACTGTGGTCAAAGACAGAAATGGTTTTTTGGTTACAAATCTAAAATTCCTTGCCCTCAATGCTGGAGCTCATGTCTCCCACAGAGGATGTTCTTCTTTTGAACATGCTGCTCTTTCCTGGAAGGCATATGATAAAATGAAAGCAATACTTACTTCTCAGGATCTATACAAAATCAAATGAGTACTGACCTGATCATGTCCGCAGGTATTTTCTTAAACAAACAAACAAACAAATGACAGGAAAGGCAACCAAACAAGTCCATTTTCTTCCCTTGCATGAATTGTATAACCACTCATAATGCAAATAGAGAGTACTGAAAACTAGAATACATGGGCAGGAAGACTTGTTTGCTATGAGACTCTGGAAAGAGCATCACAGCCACTTAGTGAGTATAGGAAAGCCCTGGTAATCCTGGTAATATGCAGAGTCTAGTTTACTGGCCTAGAATTTTCTAGTTGAATAACTTCCTTGCTGATGTAAATGTTGTTGCTTAGTAGATTTCAGTAAGTAAGCGGGGCACAGACTTGAGTCCCAAATGATGTTTTCTTAGGGGCACTGTCTGATGACACCAGCTGTGCAGGTCATGCATAGATTTCATTGCTAGAAACCTATGGGATGGAAACAGAATATAATTGATTAGAGTTATTCTTCCTTGTGATGACTAATGTTTTGTGCTTTGTATTTTATATGCTTGGGAAAATACTAATATTAATGTTGCCATTAAGATATTCTCAGATATAATTGATATTGAAAGTATTAGATTATGTATAGAAAATGACCTTGCACAGTTCATCTGAGACTCTGCCAATCAAATAAAGTCTTTAAGGAAAGAAAAGATTGAGATTCCCAGATGAGGAAAAGTTCAAGACTTCTAAGTTGAGGGCCTGCTTTGCATATTTCAGATTTCTAGGTAAGGCAATTGCCTGAATTGAATGCTTACAAAAAATCTTTATATAGAAATGTAGGTAGATAATGAGTTAGCAGAGATATTTTTCTAATACTAATATGTCTATTGAGAGAGAAAAGAATGATTTCTAACATTTGGCCCTTCCCCATGAGTGTGTGATTCTGTAGATAGCTGTGGGTTTTTAGAGTACAGAAGAACAATTTCCTAGCCCATTCTTATTATTTTAACAAATAGTGACAAATATAAGAGTATATGATAAAAACTCACTAACAAGGCTTATTATACCTTCATCAATCATATTTGAGCATTATTCTGAGCCATGTTATCCTTTAGGCTACAGTCATCACTTCTTAGCCTTTTGACTGGGATCTGGTATAGATAATAATAGCTCTTCTGCCCTCAGGCCATAAGTTTACATGAAGAAAATACAGAGGAGAAAGGTCAAAGTAGTAGAAAAGGCCTTTGAAGCAGGCAAAACCAGAGTATTTGAGCAGAGACTCTTTACATTGATTCAGATTTACCTTGCCAAGAAATGCCTCTAAGTGCTCTCTGTTTGATATGATTTCCCAAGTACTTAGGAACAAAAATTTGAATAATATCCAACAGTAAGAAATCCATAGAAGCTGAACTCTATTGTACTCACAAAATGAGCCTTATGAAAACAACAGCGGGTCGGTAGCCTGTGTCACTAGGGTTGCAGGGTAAACAGAGGTCTGACTGCTGAAATCTTGTAAAGCAGATGAGCAGTGACAGAATTATATACTTCATGTTGAGATTTAAACCTTAAAATAAGTTGTTTTTGAGCATACTAAACTGCCTAATTTATTTTGCTTTCTGAAGTATTTCTTTGAAGATCTAATTTCAGCTCTCTCACATGACAAATGCTATCTATCTATTGATCCTTCCAACTTTCAAGTCTCAACATTTGTTCTTCTGCTATTTCTCTCTGACTGGTAACTATTAGAGCTGTCATTACACAGTTCTATTCTGTTACCCATATGAAGTGCAGTACATAAAAGAAGTCATTGTTCCAGAGGCTAGAATGTATGCTGGATGATTCAAAGTGAAATCTTATCTCCTTATATCACCTAATTATTGTCTATATGATGAGTTTTGTGCACTTTTGTTTTTATTCTTAAGATTGGGTTCTTCCCTAAGATATAAAGGTAGATAACAATGTTGCTATTGAGAAAAACATAATGAGAATATTATAAGTTTGGGGGTAGATTTCAAAATTTGCACATGAATGTACTTCTTGCATGAGATAGCATTTTGGCTATCTGGTTTGCAGGTACTGAAGGAAAACTAATGATTGTCAAAGTTATTTAATGCACTGTCTCACATACACATATTGCTACAAAAAAAAATTCTTGGATATATCTGCAGGGTCCATTTTAAACCTGTCACATACAAAGTCTGTGTTTCTTCTACATGCTTTATTATTTTCCTTAACCGATGCAAGAAACAGAATACTCTATGTTTACCCTAGCTCCCTCCTATCAAGACAGAAGGACATTTGTACTGTGTATGCTACCCTCCTTGTCCACTCTAGCCCTCATTCTATCAAGACAGACGGATGTTTGTAAAAATTATATAGTATGGTCCTGTATCCACTCTAGCTTCCTCCTGTCAAGACAGAAGGACCTTCATAAATATGTATCTTGCCTAATGATCTTCTATACCCAGCATTCAAAATGTTCCTATGGTTTTTCTATTGCTATAATGTTGGATGGAAATCTTTATACAATGACTCTTGACACCTTCTATCTGAGATTTACTAAAATTACTCCCCAGCATCACCCAATTTAAAGCCCACCCACATACTTTCTATTCCAGCCTTACATTCATCCTTTTTTATTCCCTTTAAGTCTTACAGGGATAAAGTACCTAGAACCTTGCCTATTTGTCAGGCAAACAATGGACCATTGCTTTATATCTCCCTGACTCCTTTTTCTGCAGCAATGCTTTGCTATTTAATTCAGGTTATACTTGTACTTGTTGGGCAGCTGACATTGGATTCAAACTTCCATTCTATCTTCTTCTACATCCTAAGTGTAAGGATTATGGGTCCCTACTTCCCTCCATCTCTGCCTGGTCAGATTTTGTAAGTCTTAACACCAAGGGCACTTTGAATGTTTGATATTGCTTATTGAAAATAACCATCCTTCATCTTTTAATATAATTACTACTATCTCTGAAGTCCCAGCACAGATATCACTTCATTATAGCAGTTGAGGGGTGTCTGAGAAGGTATCATGTAACTTACTATTTTTGTTTTGGAATCAAGGTCTCATTATGTAGTAATGCCAGCTGTCCTTGAACTCACTATGTAGATCAGATTAATAAACATACAGATATCTACTGACCTCTGCTTTCCAAATGCTAGGATTAAAGGTTTTTATTCCCCACCATTCAAAGGTGCCACAGTTTTTCACATCTTCACTTGAGATTGTTGTTGTTTGTCTTTTTCATAAAATAAATCCCAACAAATATAAGGTGCCTTTATTATTCTGTTTTTAATAAATATATCTTTTACTAATGAATAATAATGTTGAGCACATTTTCTTATACCTTTGGCCTTGCTGCTGGTCCTTTGCCTATTTTGGTGTAATTATCTTCTGTTATTTATTGCTATTGAGTTCAGGAATCTTTTGATAGTTTGTACATTAACCTCATTCATTAGATATGTGGCCTGTAAGTATTTTCTCCCATAGATTACTTTTTGTTTTTTGAGTTTGATGGAATGTCACATTACTATTTTCTTACCTGTGCTTTTGGTATTGTATTCAAGAAATCATTGCCCAGGCCATGATCCAGGATCCTCTGCCCCATATATTTTTTTTTCCTTTTTTTAGTTAATACGTGTATTTGTTTATTTACATGCCATACTCTGCCCCCTGCCAGTCCCCCCTCACAGAGTACTTCCCCATCTCCCCTCTGATCCCTGCCCTGCCTCCTAGCACATCAAGTTTCGGCAGGGTTAGACAGATTCTCTCCCACTGAGGCCAGACAAGGCAGCCCTCTGCTTCATATGTGTCAGGGGCTTTGATTGAGCACTTGGATGCACTTTGGCTGGTGGCCCAGTCTCAGAGAGCTCCCAGGAGTCTAGGTTAGTTGACACTGTTGGTCTTTCTGTGTGGTTCTTATTCAATTCTAGGTCTTTAATCTTTACCCCAACTCTTCCATAAGGATCCCAGACCTCTATCCAGTTTGGCTTTGGCTATCAGGATCTGTTTTAGTTAGCTACTGTGTAAAGCCTCTCAGAGGACAGTTTTGCTAAGCTCCTGTCTGTAAATATAAAATAGTATCATTAATAGAGTCAAGCACTTGTGCTTGCCCATGGAAGGGGTCTCAAGTTGGGCTTGTTATTGGTTGCCTATTCTTTCAGTGTCTGGTCCATCTTTGTGCCTGCATTTCTTTTAGACAGTACAAACTTTGGATCAAAAGTTTTGTGGGTGAGTTGGTGTCATTATTGCTTCACTGTTGGTCCTGCCTGGATACAGGAGATGGCCTCTTCAGGTTCCATGTCCCAGTTGTTAGACATCTTGGCTAAGGTCACCCGCAATTACTCCTGGGAACCTCCCACTTCCTAGGTCTCTGGGACATCCCAAATATTCTTCTCCCCTGTTCCCAGCAGCTGCAGACTTCCATTCATTCTCCTCGCCATCTAGAGTCTCTGTTTAGCTCAGTACCCCATTTTTAAAACTAGTTTATTTGTTTTGTTTTGTTTTGTTTTGTTTTGTTTTTGAGTCTAACTACTTGAGTTCTTTATATATTTTGGGTATTAGCCTTCTGTCAGATGTAGGGTTAACTTGTAAGCTTTTCCCAATTTGTAAGCTTCCAATTGTCCCATGGAGAGTATCCTTTGTGTTATAGAAGCTTTTCAGTTTCACAAGGTCCCATTTGTCAACTGTTGATCTTAGAGCCTGTGCCATTGGTGTTCTGTTCAGGAAATTGTCTCTTGTACCAGTACATTCATGCAATTTCCCACTTTTTCTTCTGTGAAATTTATCTGGTCTTATATTGAGGTCCTTGATCCACGTGGATGTAAGTTTTGTACAGGGTGACAAATATGGTTCTAAGTGCATTCCTCTAAATGCAAACATCCATTTAGACCAGCACTGTTTGTTGAAGATGCGTTCTTTTTTCCATTGTATGGTTCTGCCTTTGTAGTCAAAGATCAAGTGTCTATAGATGTGTGTGTGTGTGTGTGTGTGTGTGTGTGTGTGTGTGTGTGTTTATTTCTGGGTCTTCAATTATATTCTATTGATTAACCTGTCTGTTTCTGTACTGATACCATAAAATTTTTGTTACTATTGCTCTGTAATATAGCTCAAGTTCAAGAATGATGATTCCTTGAGGCATTCTTTTAATATTAAGGTTTGGTTTGTCTCTCCTGTTTTATTTTGAGTTTTTTGTTTGTTTGTTTGGGTTTTGGTTTTTTTGTTTTTCATGTAGTGTCAGTTCTCCAATCCAGTTTGAATTGAACTTAGGTACTAATGTTCTGAGCATAGATGTTCAATTTTCTTGGCATCATTTATTGAGGTCTCTACTTCCCCATGTACATATTTAGAATCTCTGTCAGGGTTGTTACTGGGATTTCTATTCTGTTTCATTGCTCTGTATGTTCTAATGTTGGAATGACAGCAATTTGATTGCTACAGCTCTGTTCTATACTGTGAAATTAGGATTTGTGATGCATCTAGCTCTGTTCACCTAACAAAATTAGCTGGCTCTACTAGGGAGGTGTATGGTTGCACTCTATTATACGGTTATTTTATACTGTTTTGAAAAATATTATTGGAACTTTAATAAGAATTGCTCTGAACCTATAGATCACATAATGTTAACATACCAAGTCCATGAACACAGGAATGGAGCTTTATGTGTACTCCTTCATCTGTGAACTGAATATTTGCTTTTTCTATTATAAATCACACTGGTTGGCACATGTATTCAATAACATATAGTACTAGTAGTATTAAAGCATGGAGAAGAAAAGCAAATGGAAGATGTTATGATTTATGGTTCTCAGCCAAATTGGGCCAGAACAATTGGTCAGTTCATATAGATTAAAGATACTGGCCCAGCTTGGGATCCATCTTACAAGCAGGCACCAAACCCCAACAGTTTTACTGATTCCATGTTCTGCTTGTAGACAGGAGCCTAGCATGGCTGTCCTCTGAGAGGTTCTACCAGAAGCTGACTGAGACAGATGCAGATACTTACAGCCCACAATTGGACTGAGGTCAGGGACTCCTAGGAAGAGTTAGGGGAAGGACTAAAGGAGCTGAAGGGGATTGCAACTTCACAGGAAGAACAACAGTATTAACTGACCAAGACCCCACAGAGCTCCCACATTCTAAGTAACCATCCAAAGAGCTTACATGGTTGGTCCATGGCCCCTGCTACATATGTATCAGAGGACTGCCTTGTGCATCCTCAGTGGAAAAAGATGCACTTAATCCTGTAGAGACATGATGCCCCAGGGAAGGGGGATGCTAGCAGGGTGAGGTGGGAGTGGGTGGGTGTGGCAGCACCCTCTCCAAATCAAAGAGGAGAGTTGGGATAAAGAACGTGGGGGAGACTTGAAAAGGGGGCAAAATTCTGAATGCAAATAAATAAAATAATTAGTAAAAAGATTTTTACTTTTTATATTAGTTTGATATTTTTGTGATGGATTCATAGCTTGTCTCAGATGGAAATTTGAGCTTGAAGTAGAGATTTGTAGTCATCTATGTTAGGCTGAATAAGATTAAATCATGATAATTGATGACTTCTCACAAAATTAATGAAATCCATAACTGTAGTCATATTAGAGCCAAATTAAGTGAGAAACAGAGAAAGGAAGTAATAAGGACTCGAAAGACTGAGTATAATAAAGGAACAGAAAAACTATTTGAAGAAATGGCCATTAAGGCCCACAGAAGAGCTGTCTGTAAAGACCGAAGTGAGCTTTGGGTTGATTATGAAAGACCTCAGTAGAGGTGAATGAAGTCAAGATGGAACAGTTGTTTAGAAAGTAGTGCTGACAGGAAGGAGAAGGAAGGAACACAGGAATGGAGGTTTATGTAGCAATATATAGAAGACAGATCAAGAGAAACAGTTCTAGTGAGAGAGAAATGCACATTTTTAAATGCAGAGTAAGTAGTCTTTATTGGAAAACAGAAGAGTCTTGAAGGAGCTTAAGAGTAAGAAGTTAGTGTTAAGAAAAGAGGTTAGTGTTCAAAGAATGGGTAGAGTGGTGACCAAGTATGCAATAAGCCATTTCCTACAGCCTGGCCTTCCTCCTTGTAAAGTCTTTTGTTGTTTGGAAATAATGCTGTTGCATCAAATTAAGAACATCTTCTAAGGTAATAAACAATTTGATATATTTTTCATACATGGGATTGAATTATCCAAGCTCAAGCTATCATGTCATAACAAAGGTAGAGAGAAGACTGATTAGAAATAGACAGGGGTACGATAATCATCACAAGAGGCTGGTTTTCCTATACCCATGTGACAATAAGCTAAGTACTTCCAAGCCACTACTCAAAACAATAGCCCAATATCCAACATGACCATATTATGAAACAAAGCAGGAGAGTGGTTAAGAGGTGAGACTTTCTTATCACTTTACTTTTCTTTGCATACCAACCTTTTACTCACAGTTTCAGATTAGGCAACGGAACGAGTACAAATATTTATTTACCAAGAAATGTTCAGATACCTACTGTAGTAATAAAAGGGATTCTTTAAGTATAAAAAGCAGTTTGATTATTTGATTTCTGCCCTAAAATATATGTAATGAGAATTATTCACAAATTCTAGAATTAAACAATAAAATGAGCTTGTCAGATATCGTTTAAAATATCCTCAGATAAAAATGTTGAAAATTGCCTACTACCAATTTGTGAGCTCGACATATTAACAGAAATGTATTTTCAGTAAATTATCCTGGCCATAAATGGATATTAAAAGTGATGCTCTTCTGTTGTTTAATCCTTTATTTTACGATTAATTAATCTGGATACCTAGATGGAATGAAAGAAGATATCACAACAGTATATGGTGCTGTGTATTTTTCTGACAATAGCTTACTATTAATTCATCAAACTCTACTTTTAAAAGGTACTTTTTTCTATCTAAATTCAAGTTTTTAAAAGATCTATTGTGGCTGTTAGAGATATTGGTTAAAGAGCCACGATTGAGAAGGTGGATTATTTAATCTACAAAGGTGACAGCTGTGTATTTTCTGAATGTATAGTTATGGACCTATGAGCATTTATTACTTGCTTACTAGTATATAATGGCTTTGAATAGTCTGCTCGGTAAGCATATATTTAGTCATTTCCAAAAATGCATATTATTATTTAGCAGACTTTGTACCGAAGCATGATAACAGAGGTGTTGTTTTCTCAGTACTGCTCTGTAGCCACACGAGCTATTCACAAGTGATTCTAAAACATATTATTTTCCAGAATGCATGTGTTTACATAGTTTACATTGCTGCCTAAATATGAACTATCCGAAAAAATTTTCAGGGGAACTTATGTAGAAACAAATCCAATTTTAATTTGCTTAACCCTGTATTTACCTTTGACCTTGCCCTAGTCTGTCTTCTTGAAAGAAAAATAATAATCTTGACAGCAACTGATTACTTAATTGCCACTTCATTTCCTGTTTCCCCTCTAAACCAGATCTTAGAGAGATGTCTACGCCTCTACTACCGCTGTCCTATTTACTACTTCACAGTTTCTATGTCTGAAAGTCTAGACTTTGAAGCATCTTGTAGCACTGAACTAATTACCAGCATGTCTGTCACCATTTATCTTTCCAGCTCCTCTAAATGTTTTATAGAACTAAATATCCTTTCCTTGGCATCTGCCATGCTATTATTCCATAGCTTTCCACTGAACAATGTTTTTATTTTTACTTCAAATGTTTATTAGTAACTAAAATTTGTAAATTTAAATGAAAAGATGACTTCAGAAATTGTAAGAGCTTGAGAACTGAACCTAGTTAAAAACACTTGCTTATCAGATGTAGAAAGCAAGAATAATCAAGTGACTTTAATTTCACTTTTGGTAAATGACAATGCCTAACTGAAATTCAGGTGCTATTACTAATTACTTGGTGTGTCTGCTATGAATATTTATTTTAAAATTGTATTGATACATTGCATATATTGAGATTTGTTTGGCCTAATATAACTTTGATCACTGATTGGGAGGGGAAGAAAACAAGTAGAGATCCTTATGCTTGTTAGTCTATTGCATCAAAGTGGAATTTGGACATATATGAAATAGTAAAAAATAATACAGAATCTCAAAACAAACTTAGTATTAGCTGCACCACTGTCATTACTACCCACACAATTCCCTGTTAGTTTTAATATGAAAACATGCATAATTCTCTAAAAATTATTTATGTTTATAGCATGACACATGGATACTATTAAGCAGAAAACATAAACACAGTGATTAAAATCTGTATTGCTTTCTTACACGGAACTGTATGAAGCAGTGTTACCAGAGACAGTGAAAACCCGTGGTAGTGGTGCTCAGCAAAAGTTTTTGAATTTAAGAAGCCCTTCAATGTTGCGTTAGACCATTTAGAATGTTCAGTGTCTCCACTAACTGTAATTCCTGTCTGCCCAAGTGCCCTGTTAATGACCTTCCATCTTTGAGTAAGGGGAGGAATTCAGTGTTTATGCTTTGAAAATTCTCTACCACAAACAGATTGAAGGGTGTGCTTTTTTCAGTCTGTCATTATAATGGCAAGAGGCAGTAAACTGTACCATTGCTTCAATTGAGGAGGCTAACCTTCAGTGACTAATGAAAGCCCTCACTGAAAACAACAACAACAACAACAAAAACCAGACACAAGTATTAGAAAGCCACTTAAGCATGTTCCATTTCTTTTGTTTGTTTGTTTGTTTGTTTGTGTTTGTGTTTGTTTTTTGAGACACGGTTTCTCTGTGTAGCCCTGGCTGTCCTGAAACTCACTCTGTAGACCAGGCTGGCATTGAACTCAGAAATCCACCTGCCTCTGCCTCCCAAGTGCTGGGATTAAAGGCGTGCGCCACCACTTACTGTTGAACTACACACTTTAAATTTGGTGCCATTTCATATACCGGGCTCTGGGCTCCCTTTAGAGATGTAGCTACATCATACAAATGGATGCCTTCTTTGCAGAATGAAAAGGTCCCAACATGTAGTATCTTGTTCTAAAGGTTTCCCATTTTTAACCCCTAAATTCAGAATAATCTTAGAACAACAAACACACTGAATCTCTGATAAGTTATCAAACAAAGAAAGAAAGGAAACTTGTCAGTGTTTACATTTAAAAGATGACAGGTAAGTATAGAAACTTAATGTTAAAAACAGTGCATTTCAGAGACAAGGCAAGGTACTGAATTTAATATAGAGGCCTTTAAAAGCAAAACATAGGTCACTAATACAATCTATCAACAAAAAGCGTGTGATCTCTCCTAGTGCATTCACTCTAAAATGTGTAATTCCAGGAGTGTGCTCCTTTGTCTTGTGGGAATGTACTGCTGTGTTTTGCACAGCCAAGTTCAGGATTAAAAGAGGAAGGGTCCCAATTCAAAGTAACAATGATCGTGTGTAAAATTCCTACAGAGTCAGGAAAATATTCAAAAGATGTACAAATTACATATTTTTTTTAGTTAGAATATCTGCTATTTGGCTTAAGAAATGACTCCTGAAATGCTTTTTTTAATTCATTAATTCATTTTTATTTACTTTACATCCCAATCACAGCCCCCACTCTTTTTTTCCCAGTAGTTCCACCCTTACAAATTCCCCTCCCCACCTGTGGCTGCTTCTGTTTCTCCCCCAGAGAACTTGAGGCCCCTTGGGAATCACCCTACCCTGGGACATCTAGTCTCAGAAGGATTAAGTACATCTTCTCCCAGGAGGTCCAACCAGGATTTCCAGATAGGGGGAAGGGGATCCAGTGGTAAATACTGAGAAGCCCCTATATGTAATCCAAGCTGCACACTTGCTACAAATGTGAATGGGGATATATGTCAAGTTCCTGCATGCTACCTGGATGGTGGCCCATGTGAATTCATGATCCCAGGTTAGTTGACTCTGTGCATCTTCTTGTGGTGTTCTTGACCTCTCTGTCTTGCTCAGTTCTAACCCCCCGCCCCCCACTCTTCCACAAGACTCTCAGGACTCTGCCCAATGTTTGGCAGTAGGTCTCTGCATCTTTTCCATCCACTGCTTGATGAAGCCTCTCAGGAGACAGTTATTCTATGTCCCTGTCTTCATAGTTGGGGCAGTCATTGGTTGACTGTACCCTCAGTCTCTGTTCCATCTTTGTCACTGCACATCTTACAGGCAAGACTAATTTTGGTTGAAGTTTTTTTTGGTGGATTGATGGATGGTCTGCTCTCTCCTCTGGAAGTCCTCCCTGGCTACAGGAGATGGCCACTTCAGTCTCTATATCTCTGTCTGGTAGGAATTTCAGTTAGGGTCACCTTTATAGGGTCACCCTATCCTTCCCCATCCCCGGGCCTCCAGCTTGTCACCAGAGATGCTCCACCCCCCCACTGATTTCCATTCTCACTCCCAGCCCTTTCCACACCTGACTACCTTACCTGTTCCCCTCCTCACCTCCTCTCCTACCCAGTTCCCTCTCTCTATCCACCTCCAGGGACAATGTGGTTTTCCCTTTTGAGTGAAATGTGAACATCCTCCCTTACGACCTAAGGGAGGACTCATGCAGTTCTTTACAATACAAATTAATATGTTTTTCAGTGGAATTCAAACTCATTATATTCACTATTATCCCTTTATTCTATAATAAATATTAATAAATAAAGCAAAATAGATTACCCACTTTTCTCACATCAGGTAAAGTTAACCAACTTAGGAAGAATCTTTTGCTAAAACTACTTACGGCCATTTATTTTATATCACATATAAAAACAGTTTGGACAAAATACAAGACATTAAAAATATTACATTTAAACTTAACAACAATTTAACAATGAACAAAATCAAGTCATTTAAGGTATTGTGCCAATTGACTACCAAATTTTCTCATTGCTGGAGAAGGAGGTGATGTATGTGACCAGAGAGGGAGGACGACACCTTACAAGAAAAAGTAATCAAATGATGGAGAGTATAAAAATGAAAGTCAATTTGGGACAGAATGAAAAAAATACTTTGCTTGGGAATATTTTTTTAAGTTATGGATTTGTTACTTATTTAAATATTTTAAAGATTTATTTCTTTTATGTGTTTTCCTTGTATGTGTGTATTGCATCACATATGTGTCTGATGCCTGCAGAAGTCAGAAGATGGTAACAGATCCCTGGAATTGAAATGAAGGATGTTTGTGAGCTACTGTGTGGATGATGGAAATCCAGCTTGGCTTCTGTGCAAGAGCAGTCAGTGCTCTTAATAACTAGACCCTTATTCTATTCAGACAAGTTCTCTTGTGGCACTAGCTGTGCCAGAATTTGATATGTAGAGCAGGCTGGCCTTAAACTCACAGAGATCTAGCTGTCTTTATAACTCAGTGTTTGGATCAAAGGTTTGCACTCCTGGCTTTTTCTTCTAACTTTTTAAAGATTTATTTATTTATTATATATGAGTACAATGTGTAGTATTCAGACACACCAGAAGATGGCATTACATCCCATTACAGAAGGTTATAAATTATCATATGGTGACTGGGAATTGAACTCAGGACTCCTGGAAGATCTGTCAGTGCTGAAAACCACTGAGCCATCTCTCTAGCCCAGACTTTTCTAAGTATTTTTATTGTTATATTTTTATGTGTATGAGTGTTTTTCCTGTACATATGCTTTTGTACCATGTACATCTCTGAGGCCTACTGAAGTCAGAAGAAGGCATTAGATCCCCTGAGCTTGGTGTTAACAGGAGTTTGTGAGTCACCCTTTGTAGACAATGACTAGGTCTCTGGAAGAGCAAACGTGCTTTTAATCCTGATCCCAAACACGTGAGGTTCTAAGATTTAGATTTTTATTTCATAAAGTCATTAGAAAGCAGATGTAGTTTTCAAGCTGGAGACAAATTCTGAACTTTGAGGCTTCTGTGTCATGAGCCAGCAGAGAAATCAACATCATGATTAATATCTGTGTGGCTAAAGATATTAGTGAACACTGCAGTAGGCACAAGTATAATGACTGTCAACAACTGAAATATACTCCAAGCTTGCAAGCTCTCTACAACCCGCACCTATACCCCCAGGCATCAGCATTATTTTAAACCAATCCATACTTTCCCCTTTTTTACATTTATATTTTTTTTTTTTTGCTTTTGTTTTTTTCCATTTTTTATTAGGTATTTAGCTCATTTACATTTCCAATGCTATACCAAAAGTCCCCCTTACCCACCCACCCCCACTCCCCTACCCACCCACTCCCCCCCTTTGGCCCTGGCGTTCCCCTGTACCGGGGCACACAAAGTCTGCGTGTCCAATGGGCCTCTCTTTCCAGTGATGGCCGACTAGGCCATCTTTTGATACATATGCAGCTAGAGTCAAGAGCTCAGGGGTACTGGTTAGTTCATAATGTTGTTCCACCTATAGGGTTGAAGATCCCTTTAGCTCCTTGGGTACTTTCTCTAGCTCCTCCATTGGGAGCCCTGTGATCCATCCATTAGCTGACTGTGAGCATCCACTTCTGTGTTTGCTAGGCCCCGGCATAGTCTCACAAGAGACAGCTACATCTGGGTCCTTTCGATAAAATCTTGCTAGTATATGCAATGGTGTCAGCGTTTGGATGCTGATTATGGGGTGGATCCCTGGATATGGCAGTCTCTACATGGTCCATCCTTTCATCTCAGCTCCAAACTTTGTTTCTGTAACTCCTTCCATGGGTGTTTTGTTCCCACTTCTAAGGAGGGGCATAGTGTCCACACTTCAGTCTTCATTTTTCTTGAGTTTCATGTGTTTAGGAAATTGTATCTTATATCGTGGGTATCCTAGGTTTTGGGCTAATATCCACTTATCAGTGAGTACATATTGTGTGAGTTCCTTTGTGATTGTGTTACCTCACTCAGGATGATGCTCTCCAGGTCCATCCATTTGGCTAGGAATTTCATAAATTCATTCTTTTTAATAGCTGAGTAGTACTCCATTGTGTAGATGTACCACATTTTCTGTATCCATTCCTCTGTTGAGGGGCATCTGGGTTCTTTCCAGTTTCTGGCTATTATAAATAAGGCTGCTATGAACATAGTGGAGCATGTGTCCTTCTTACCAGTTGGGGCTTCTTCTGGATATATGCCCAGGAGAGGTATTGCTGGATCCTCCGGTAGTACTATGTCCAATTTTCTGAGGAACCGCCAGACTGATTTCCAGAGTGGTTGTACAAGCCTGCAATCCCACCAACAATGGAGGAGTGTTCCTCTTTCTCCACATCCTCGCCAGCATCTGCTGTCACCTGAATTTTTGATCTTAGCCATTCTCACTGGTGTGAGGTGGAATCTCAGGGTTGTTTTGATTTGCATTTCCCTGATGATTAAGGATGTTGAACATTTTTTCAGGTGCTTCTCTGCCATTCGGTATTCCTCAGGTGAGAATTCTTTGTTCAGTTCTGAGCCCCATTTTTTAAGGGGGTTATTTGATTTTCTGAGGTCCACCTTCTTGAGTTCTTTATATATGTTGGATATTAGTCCCCTATCTGATTTAGGATAGGTAAAGATCCTTTCCCAGTCTGTTGGTGGTCTTTTTGTCTTATAGACAGTGTCTTTTGCCTTGCAGAAACTTTGGAGTTTCATTAGGTCCCATTTGTCAATTCTCGATCTTACAGCACAAGCCATTGCTGTTCTGTTCAGGAATTTTTCCCCTGTGCCCATATCTTCAAGGCTTTTCCCCACTTTCTCCTCTATAAGTTTCAGTGTCTCTGGTTTTATGTGAAGTTCCTTGATCCACTTAGATTTGACCTTAGTACAAGGAGATAAGTATGGATCGATTCGCATTCTTCTACATGATAACAACCAGTTGTGCCAGCACCAATTGTTGAAAATGCTGTCTTTCTTCCACTGGATGGTTTTGGCTCCCTTGTCGAAGATCAAGTGACCATAGGTGTGTGGGTTCATTTCTGGGTCTTCAATTCTATTCCATTGGTCCACTTGTCTGTCTCTATACCAGTACCATGCAGTTTTTATCACAATTGCTCTGTAGTAAAGCTTTAGGTCAGGCATGGTGATTCCACCAGAGGTTCTTTTATCCTTGAGAAGAGTTTTTGCTATCCTAGGTTTTTTGTTATTCCAGATGAATTTGCAAATTGCTCCTTCTAATTCGTTGAAGAATTGAGTTGGAATTTTAATGGGGATTGCATTGAATCTGTAGATTGCTTTTGGCAAGATAGCCATTTTTACAATGTTGGTCCTGCCAATCCATGAGCATGGGAGATCTTTCCATCTTCTGAGATCTTCTTTAATTTCTTTCTTCAGGGACTTGAAGTTTTTATCATACAGATCTTTCACTTCCTTCGTTAGAGTCACGCCGAGATATTTTATATTATTTGTGGCTATTGAGAAGGGTGTTGTTTCCCTAATTTCTTTCTCAGCCTGTTTATTCTTTGTGTAGAGAAAGGCCATTGACTTGTTTGAGTTAATTTTATATCCAGCTACTTCACCGAAGCTGTTTATCAGGTTTAGGAGTTCTCTGTTGGAATTTTTAGGGTCACTTATATATACTATCATATCATCTGCAAAAAGTGATATTTTGACTTCCTCTTTTCCAATTTGTATCCCCTTGATCTCCTTTTGTTGTCGAATTGCTCTGGCTAATACTTCAAGTACTATGTTGAAAAGGTAGGGAGAAAGTGGGCAGCCTTGTCTAGTCCCTGATTTTAGTGGGATTGCTTCCAGCTTCTCTCCATTTACTTTGATGTTGGCTACTGGTTTGCTGTAGATTGCTTTTATCATGTTTAGGTATTGGCCTTGAATTCCTGATCTTTCCAGAACTTTTATCATGAATGGGTGTTGGATCTTGTCAAATGCTTTTTCTGCATCTAACGAGATGATCATGTGGTTTTTGTCTTTGAGTTTGTTTATATAATGGATTACATTGATGGATTTTCGTATATTAAACCATCCCTGCATCCCTGGAATAAAACCTACTTGGTCAGGATGGATGATTGCTTTAATGTGTTCTTGGATTCGGTTAGCGAGAATTTTATTAAGGATTTTTGCATCGATGTTCATAAGAGAAATTGGTCTGAAGTTCTCTATCTTTGTTGGATCTTTCTGTGGTTTAGGTATCAGAGTAATAGTGGCTTCATAAAATGAGTTGGGTAGAATACCTTCTACTTCTATCTTGTGAAAAAGTTTGTGCAGAACTGGAGTTAGATCTTCTTTGAAGGTCTGATAGAACTCTGCACTAAACCCGTCTGGTCCTGGGCTTTTTTTGGCTGGGAGACTATTAATAACTGCTTCTATTTCTTTAGGGGATATGGGACTGTTTAGAAGGTCAACTTGATCCTGATTCAACTTTGGTACCTGGTATCTGTCCAGAAATTTGTCCATTTCGTCCAGGTTTTCCAGTTTTGTTGAGTATAGCCTTTTGTAGAAGGATCTGATGGTGTTTTGGATTTCTTCAGGATCTGTTGTTATGTCTCCCTTTTCATTTCTGATTTTGTTAATTAGGATTTTGTCCCTGTGCCCTTTAGTGAGTGTAGCTAAGGGTTTATCTATCTTGTTGATTTTCTCAAAGAACCAACTCCTCGTTTGGTTAATTCTTTGAATAGTTCTTCTTGTTTCCACTTGGTTGATTTCACCCCTGAGTTTGATTATTTCCTGCCGTCTACTCCTCTTGGGTGAATTTGCTTCCTTTTTTTCTAGAGCTTTTAGATGTGTTGTCAAGCTGCTAGTATGTGCTCTCTCCCGTTTCTTCATGGAGGCACTCAGAGCTATGAGTTTCCCTCTTAGAAATGCTTTCATTGTGTCCCAAAGGTTTGGGTACGTTGTGGCTTCATTTTCATTAAACTCTAAAAAGTCTTTAATTTCTTTCTTTATTCCTTCCTTGACCAAGGTATCATTGAGAAGAGTGTTGTTCAGTTTCCATGTGAATGTTGGCTTTCTGTTATTTATTTTGTTATTGAAGATCAGCCTTAGTGCATGGTGATCTGATAGGATACATGGGACAATTTCAATATTTTTGAATCTGTTGAGGCCTGATTTGTGACCTATTATGTGGTCAATTTTGGAGAAGGTACCATGAGGTGCTGAGAAGAAGGTATATCCTTTTGTTTTAGGATAAAATGTTCTGTAGATATCTGTCAGATCCATTTGTTTCATCACTTCTGTTAGTTTCAGTGTGTCCCTGTTTAGTTTCTGTTTCCATGATCTGTCCATTGGTGAAAGTGGTGTGTTGAAGTCTCCCACTATTATTGTGTGAGGCGCAATGTGTGCTTTGAGCTTTACTAAAGTTTCTTTAGTGAATGTGGCTGCTCTTGTATTTGGAGCATAGATATTCAGAATTGAGAGTTCCTCTTGGAGGATTTTACCTTTGATGAGAATGAAGTGTCCCTCCTTGTCTTTTTTGATGACTTTGGGTTGGAAGTCAATCTTATCAGATATTAGGATGGCTACTCCTGCTTGTTTCTTCATACCATTTGCTTGGAAAATTTTTTTCCAGCCTTTCATTCTGAGGTAGTGTCTATCTTTTTCTCTGAGATGAGTTTCCTGTAAGCAGCAAAATGTTGGGTCTTGTTTGTGTAGCCAGTTTGTTAGTCTATGTCTTTTTATTGGCGAGTTGAGACCATTGATGTTAAGAGATATTAAGGAAAAGTAATTGTTGCTTCCTGTTATTTTAGTTGTTAAAGGTGGCATTCTGTTCTTGTGGCTGTCTTCTTTTAGGTTTGTTGAGGGATTACCTTCTTGTTTTTTCTAGGGCGTTGTTCCCGTTCTTGTATTGGTTTTTTTCTGTTATTATCCTTTGAAGGGCTGGATTCGTGGAGAGATAATGCGTGAATTTGGTTTTGTCGTGGAATACTTTGGTTTCTCCCTCTATGATAATTGAGAGTTTGGCTGGGTATAGTAGCCTGGGCTGCAGTTTGTGTTCTCTTAGTTTCTGTATAACATCTGTCCAGGCTCTTCTGGCTTTCATAGTCTCTGGTGAAAAATCTGGTGTAATTCTGATAGGCTTGCCTTTATATGTTACTTGACCTTTTTCCCTTACTGCTTTTAGTATTCTATCTTTATTTAGTGCATTTGATGTTCTGATTATTATGTGTTGGGAGGAATTTCTTTTCTGGTCCAGTCTATTTGGAGTTCTGTAGGCTTCTTGTATGTTCATATGCATCTCATTCTTTAGATTTGGGAAGTTTTCTTCAATAATTTTGTTGAAGATGTTTGCTGGACCTTTGAGTTGAAAATCTTCATTCTCATCCACTCCTATTATCTGTACGTTTGGTCTTCTTATTGTGTCCTGGATTTCCTGGATATTTTGAGTTAGGATCTTTTTGCATTTTCCATTTTCTTTGATTGTTGTGCCGATGTTCTCTATGGAATCTTCTGCACCTGAGATTCTCTCTTCCATCTCTTGTATTCTGTTGCTGATGCTCAAATCTATGGTTCCAGATTTCTTTCCTAGGGTTTCTATCTCTAGTGTTGCCTCGCTTTGAGTTTTCTTTATTGTGTCTACTTCCCTTTTTAGGTCTAGTATGGTTTTGTTCATTTCCATCACCTGTTTGTATGTTTTTTCCTCTTTTTCTGTAAGGACTTCTACCTGTTTGATTGTGTTTTCCTGTTTTTCTTTAAGGACTTGTAACTCTTTAGCAGTGTTCTCCTGTATTTCTTTAAGTGATTTATTAAAGTCCTTCTTGATGTCCTCTACCATCATCATGAGATATGCTTTTAAATCTAGGTCTAGGTTCTCAGGTGTGTTGGGGTTCCCTGGACTGGGCGAAGTGGGTGTGCTGGGTTCTGGTGATGGTGAGTGGTCTTGGTTCCTGTTAGTAAGATTCCTCCGTTTACCTTTCGCCATCTGGTAATCTCTGGAGTTAGTAGTTATAGTTGACTCTGTTTAGAGATTGTTCTTCTGGTGATTCTGTTACCGTCTCTCAGCAGACCTGGGAGACAGATTCTCTCCTCTGAGTTTCAGTGCTCAGAGCACTCTCTGCTGGCAAGCTCTCTTACAGGGAAGGTGCGCAGATATCTTGTATTTGGGCCTCCTCCTGGCCGAAGAAGAAGGCCCAAAACAGGACCTTTCTCAGACACTGTGTTGCTTTGGCAGTTCCCAGGTGGTACAGACTCTCACCTAAGCAGACTAAATTCCTAAGTTCCTTGGAGTCCCGGGACCAAGATGGCGACCACTGCTGCTGTGGCTTAGGCCGCCTCCCCAGCCGGGTGGGCACCTGTCCTCCGGTCCGGAAGGTGGCCGGCTGTCCCCGGCCCACACAGGGTGCTGCCTCAGCGCCTCTGTGCTTCTGCCTGTTCCAGAAGCTGTCAGGTTCTCTGGCGCACCCTCTCACCTGTTCAGACTAATTTCCTAAGTTCAGCGGGTCCCGGACCAAGATGGCGACCGCTGCTGCTGTGGCTTAGGTCGCCTCCCCAGCCGGGTGGGCACCTGTCCTCCGGTCCGGAAGGTGGCCGGCTGTCCCCGGCCCACACAGGGTGCTGCCTCAGCGCCTCTGTGCTTCTGCCTGTTCCAGAAGCTGTCAGGTTCTCTGGCGCACCCTCTCACCTGTTCAGACTAATTTCCTAAGTTCGGCGGGTCCTGGACCAAGATGGCGACCGCTGCTGCTGTGGCTTAGGCCGCCTCCCCAGCCGGGTGGGCACCTGTCCTCTGGTCCGGAAGGTGGCCGGCTGTCCCCGGCCCACACAGGGTGCTGCCTCAGCGCCTCTGTGCTTCCGCCTGTTCCAGAAGCTGTCAGGTTCTCTGGCGCACCCTCTCACCTGTTCAGACTAATTTCCTAAGTTCGGCGGGTCCCGGACCAAGATGGCGACCACTGCTGCTGTGGCTTTTGCTTTTGTTTTTTTGTTTTTGTTTTTTAATGTTTTTTCCCATTTTTATTAGGTATTTAGCTCATTTACATTTCCAATGCTATACCAAAAGTCCCCCATACCCACCCACCCCCACTCCCCTGCCCACCCACTCCCCCTTTTTGGCCCTGGCGTTCCCCTGTACTGGGGCATATAAAGTTTGCAAGTTCAATGGGCCTCTCTTTCCAGTGATGGCCGACTAGGCCATCTTTTGATATATATGCAGCTAGAGTCAAGAGCTCCGGGGTACTGGTTAGTTCATAATGTTGTTCAACCTACAGGGTAGCAGATCCCTTTAGCTCCTTGGCTACTTTCTCTAGCTCCTCCATTGGGAGCCCTGTGATCCATCCATTAGCTGACTGTGAGCATCCACTTCTGTGTTTGCTAGGCCCCGGAATAGTCTCACAAGAGACAGCTACATCTGGGTCCTTTCAATAAAATCTTGCTAGTGTATGCAATGGTGTCAGCGTTTGGATGCTGATTATGGGGTGGATCCCTGGATATGGCAGTCTCTACATTGGCCATCCTTTCGTCTCAGCTCCAAACTTTGTCTCTGTAACTCCTTCCAGGGGGGTTTTGTTCCCAGTTCTAAGGAGGGGCATAGTGTCCACACTTCAGTCTTCATTCTTCTTGAGTTTCATGTGTTTAGCAAATTGTATCTTATATCTTGGGTATCCTAGGTTTGGGGCTAATATCCACTTATCAGTGAGTACATATTGTGTGAGTTTCTTTATGAATGTGTTACCTCACTCAAGATGATGCCCTCCAGGTCCATCCATTTGGCTAGGAATTTCATAAATTCATTCTTTTTAATAGCTGAGTAGTACTCCATTGTGTAGATGTACCACATTTTCTGTATCCATTCCTCTGTTGAGGAGCATCTGAGTTCTTTCCAGCTTCTGGCTATTATAAATAAGGCTGCTATGAACATAGTGGAGCATGTGTCCTTCTTACCCGTTGGGGCATCTTCTGGATATATGCCCAGGAGAGGTATTGCTGGATCCTCTGGTAGTACTATGTCCAATTTTCGGAGGAACTGCCAGACTGATTTCCAGAGTGGTTGTACAAGCCTGCAATCCCACCAAAAATGGAGGAGTGTTCCTCTTTCTCCACATCCTCGCCAGCATCTGCTGTCACCTGAATTTTTGATCTTAGCCATTCTGACTGGTGTGAAGTGGAATCTCAGGGTTGTTTTGATTTGCATTTCCCTGATGATTAAGGATGTTGAACATTTTTTCAGGTGTTTCTCTGCCATTCGGTATTCCTCAGGTGAGAATTCTTTGTTCAGTTCTGAGCCCCATTTTTTAATGGGGTTATTAGATTTTCTGAAGTCCACCTTCTTGAGTTCTTTATATATGTTGGATATTAGTCCCCTATCTGATTTAGGATAGGTAATGATCCTTTCCCAATCTGTTGGTGCTCTTTTTGTCTTACTGACGGTGTCTTTTGCCTTGCAGAAACTTTGGAGTTTCATTAGGTCCCATTTGTCAATTCTCGATCTTACAGCACAAGCCATTGCTGTTCTGTTCAGGAATTTTTCCCCTGTGCCCATATCTTCAAGGCTTTTCCCCACTTTCTCCTCTATAAGTTTCAGTGTCTCTGGTTTTATGTGAAGTTCCTTGATCCACTTAGATTTGACCTTAGTACCAGGAGATAAGTATGGATCGATTCTCATTCTTCTACATGATAACAACCAGTTGTGCCAGCACCAATTGTTGAAAATGCTGTCTTTCTTCCACTGGATGGTTTTAGCTCCCTTGTCGAAGATCAAGTAACCATAGGTGTGTGGGTTCATTTCTGGGTCTTCAATTCTATTCCATTGGTCTACTTGTCTGTCTCTATACCAGTACCATGCAGTTTTTATCACAATTGCTCTGTAGTAAAGCTTTAGGTCAGGCAAGGTGATTCCACCAGAGGTTCTTTTATCCTTGAGAAGACTTTTTGCTATCCTAGGTTTTTTGTTATTCCAGATGAATTTGCAAATGCTCCTTCTAATTCGTTGAAGAATTGAGTTGGAATTTTGATGGGGATTGCATTGAATCTGTAGATTGCTTTTGGCAAGATAGCCATTTTTACAATGTTGATCCTGCCAATCCATGAGCATGGGAGATCTTTCCATCTTCTGAGATCTTCTTTAATTTCTTTCTTCAGAGATTTGAAGTTTTTATCATACAGATCTTTCACTTCCTTAGTTAGAGTCACGCCAAGGTATTTTATATTATTTGTGACTATTGAGAAGGGTGTTGTTTCCCTAATTTCTTTCTCAGCCTGTTTATTCTTTGTATAGATAAAGGCCATTGACTTGTTTGAGTTTATTTTATATCCAGCTACTTCACCGAAGCTGTTTATCAGGTTTAGGAGTTCTCTGGTAGAATTTTTAGGGTCACTTATATATACTATCATATCATCTGCAAAAAGTGATATTTTGACTTCCTCTCTTCCAATTTGTATCCCCTTGATCTCCTTTTGTTGTCGAATAGCTCTGGCTAATACTTCAAGTACTATGTTGAAAAGGTAGGGAGAAAGTGGGCAGCCTTGTCTAGTCCCTGATTTTAGTGGGATTGCTTCCAACTTCTCTCCATTTACTTTGATGTTGGCTACTGGTTTGCTGTAGATTGCTTTTATCATGTTTAGGTATGGGCCTTGAATTCCTGATCTTTCCAAATCTTTTATCATGAATGGGTGTTGGATCTTGTCAAATGCTTTTTCTGCATCTAACGAGATGATCATGTGGTTTTTGTCTTTGAGTTTGTTTATATAATGGATTACATTGATGGATTTTCGTATATTAAACCATCCCTGCATCCCTGGAATAAAACCTACTTGGTCGGGATGGATGATTGCTTTAATATGTTCTTGTATTCGGTTAGAGAGAATTTTATTGAGGATTTTTGCATCGATATTCATAAGAGAAATTGGTCTGAAGTTCTCTATCTTTGTTGGGTCTTTCTGTGGTTTAGGTATCAGAGTAATAATGGCTTCATAAAATGAGTTGGGTAGAGTACCTTCTACTTCTATTTTGTGAAATAGTTTGTGCAGAACTGGAATTAGATCTTCTTTGAAGGTCTGATAGAACTCTGCACTAAACCTGTCTGGTCCTGGGCTTTTTTTGGCTGGGAGACTATTAATAACTACTTCTATTTCTTTAGGTGATATGGGACTGTTTATATGGTCAACTTGATCCTGATTCAACTTTGGTACCTGGTATCTGTCCAGAAATTTGTCCATTTCTTCCAGGTTTTCCAGTTTTGTTGAGTATAGCCTTTTGTAGAAGGATCTGATGGTGTTTTGGATTTCTTCAGGATCTGTTGTTATGTCTCCCTTTTCATTTCTGATTTTGTTAATTAGGATTTTGTCCCTGTGCCCTTTAGTGAGTCTAGCTAAGCGTTTATCTATCTTGTTGATTTTTTCAAAGAACCAACTCCTCGTTTGGTTAATTCTTTGAATAGTTCTTCTTGTTTCCACTTGGTTGATTTCACCCCTGAGTTTGATTATTTCCTGCCATCTACTCCTCTTGGGTGAATTTGCTTCCTTTTTTTCTAGAGCTTTTAGATGTGTTGTCAAGCTGCTAGTATGTGCTCTCTCCCGTTTCTTCTTGGAGGCACTCAGAGCTATGAGTTTCCCTCTTAGAAATGCTTTCATTGTGTCCCATAGGTTTGGGTACGTTGTGGCTTCATTTTCATTAAACTCTAAAAAGTCTTTAATTTCTTTCTTTATTCCTTCCTTGACCAAGGTATCATTGAGAAGAGTGTTGTTCAGTTTCCACGTGAATGTTGGCTTTCCGTTATTTGTGTTGTTATTGAAGATCAGTCTTAGGCCATGGTGGTCTGATAGGATACATGGGACAATTTCAATATTTTTGTATCTGTTGAGGCCTGTTTTGTGACCAATTATATGGTCAATTTTGGAGAAGGTCCCGTGAGGTGCTGAGAAGAAGGTATATCCTTTTGTTTTAGGATAAAATGTTCTGTAGATATCTTTTAAGTTCATTTGTTTCATAACTTCTGTTAGTTTCACTGTATCCCTGTTTAGTTTCTGTTTCCACGATCTTTCCATTGATGAAAGTGGTGTGTTGAAGACTCACAGTATTATTTAGTGAGGTGCAATATGTGCTTTGAGCTTTACTAAAGTTTCTTTTATGAATGTGGCTGCCCTTGCATTTGGAGCATAGATATTCAGAATTGAGAGTTCCTCTTAGAGGATTTTACCTTTGATGAGAATGAAGTGTCCCTCCTTGTCTTTTTTGATAACTTTGGGTTGGAAATCAATTTCATTCGATGTTAGAATGGCTACTCCAGCTTGTTTCTTCAGACCATTTGCTTGGTAAATTGTTTTCCAGCCTTTCATTCTGAGGTAGTGTCTATCTTTTTCCCTGAGATGGGTTTCCTATAAGCAGCAGAATGTAGGGTCCTGTTTGTGTAGCCAGTCTGTTAGTCTATGTCTTTTTATTGGGGAGTTGAGACCATTGATATTAAGAGATATTAAGGAAAAGTTATTGTTGCTTCCTGTTATTTTTGTTGTTAAAGTTGGCATTCTGTTCTTGTGGCTGTCTTCTTTTAGTTTTGTTGAGGGATTATCTTCTTGTTTTTCCTAGGGCGTGGGTCCCGTCCTTGTATTGGTTTTTTTCTGTTATTATCCTTTGAAGGGCTGGATTCGTGGAGAGATAATGGGTGAATTTGGTTTTGTCATGGAATACTTTGGTTTCTCCATCTATGGTAATTGAGAGTTTGGCTGGGTATAGTAGCCTGGGCTGGAATTTGTGTTCTCTTAGTGTCTGTATAACATCTGTCCAGGCTCTTCTGGCTTTCATAGTCTCTGGTGAAAATTTTGGTGTAATTCTGATAGGCTTGCCTTTTTATGTTACTTGACCTTTTTCCCTTACTGCTTTTAGTATTCTATCTTTATTTAGTGCATTTGATGTTCTGATTATTATGTGTCGGGAGGAATTTCTTTTCTGGTCCAGTCCAGTCTATTTGGAGTTCTGTAGGCTTCTTGTATGTTCATGGGCATCTCTTTCTTTAGATTTGGGAATTTTCTTCAATAATTTTGTTTAAGATGTTTGCTGGTCCTTTGAGTTGAAAATCTTCATTCTCATCCACTCCTATTATGCGTAGGTTTGGTCTTCTCATTGCGTCCTGGATTTCCTGGATGTTTTGAGTTAGGATCTTTTTGCATTTTCCATTTTCTTTGATTGTTGTGTCGATGTTCTCTATGGAATCTTCTGCACCTGAGATTCTCTCTTCCATCTCTTGTATTCTGTTGCTGATGCTGGCATCTATGGTTCCAGATTTCTTTCCTAGGGTTTCTATCTCCAGCGTTGCCTCACTTTGGGTTTTCTTTATTGTGTCTACTTCCCTTTTTAGGTCTAGTATGGTTTTGTTCATTTCTATCACCTGTTTCGATGTGTTTTCCTGTTTTTCTATAAGGACTTCTACCTGTTTGGTTGTGTTTTCCTGTTTTTCTTTAAGGACTTGTAACTCTTTAGCAGTGTTCTCCTGTATTTCCTTAAGTGAGTTATTAAATTCCTTCTTTATGTCCTCTACCATCATCATGAGAAATGCTTTTAAATCCAGGTCTACCTTTTCAGGTGTGTTAGGATGTCCTGGACTGGGCGAAGTGGGAGTGCTGGGTTCTGATGATGGTGAGTGGTCTTGGTTCCTGTTAGTAGGATTCTTACATTTATATTTTCAATTTACATTTATGATATGCTTCACACTAATGAGACATGGAAATCTGGAGTCAGATGGTAAGTTCTATATTGTTTTGTTGAATATTATAAATTTCTGTTCAGAAAATTTTGCCTAATATTACTTTTCTGTCAACAGCATCAGAGAGTGACCAACTCTGTGCACTCTCCCTAATACTTTTTAATATAATTTTCTTTTAAAAATAGTCCTTGACAAGTTGATAGATTTAAATAGTATGCCCTTTTGTTTTGATCTGAATATCCTTGAAAACTAGCAATTTTGAATGTTTTAGGCTTGTTAGTCATTTGTCATTTTTATTTTGTACATTTCCTGTTTGTGCCTTGACATTTTTATTGAGGTATACATTAATTTTTGTTATAGACAAATGGAGTTGGGAATAAAAGTAGGCTGATAGAAGTGACGAATAAGTACACAGAGCACCTAAAGTGGACTAGTGAGGAAGGTTGGGGAAGAACGTGTTCTTACTCTAATATAGAGCAGTGCAATTTACTGCATGATATTGAATACTTTGCTATATCAAGAAAAACACAGAAGAATGAATCCACATTTTTCAGCATAAAATGGACTGGAAGAGGTTGGTGAGCAATAAGAACAGCATTAGGTATAGAAAATCCTGGACATCTTATCCAAGGAAGAATGTTACAGGGTATTGACAAAGATGATGAAAACTGAGAGCATCTGCTGGCTCAGTTGTGGGAAGATTTCAAATGGTATCTGAGAATAAGGTAGGCAATATTTAATAGCTATTGAGTATCCTCCTATTTTTTTATTATTATTTTTTTGCTTCACTGACTTTATTGTCCTCTGTGGTCCTGTGCTACTAGCCCTGCTAGGCAGAGAGAATTCAATTTCTGCAGAATATATGACACAGTCATCATTCCTTCTAGAGAAAAGATCTTTATGATTCATGGCCCGCCCTCGGTATGAGTATCTTGAGAACTGTAAGATCCTTGCCTTGCTCATGTGACTTATTCCCAGTCCCTCCTCAATGGTTCGATTCAGTCCTGTATGCATGTACAGAGAGAGAAATTTGCAGCAATAACTGGCTTCCCTGTGTGTCTAGCATTAAGTCAGCTAAGGTCACTTCATAATAAGTTAAGAAATAGCCTATACCCAGTCTTAAAATTTTTGTCTTGCTCTATCATAATTCCTGACATTCCTGCCAGTTATTGAATCAGTTCATACTACTGATATTTCTTAGATTGTCATTTCTATATTTTTTAAACTTTTTCCTTTATACACCTTTGTTTTAGTGCTTTTTGAATAACAGATTAAAATATAAACACATTGTATAGCTTTCTTAGTCACTGTTCTTTTGCTTTGTGAATCACCAGGACCAAGTCAACTCTTTAAAACAAAAGAATTTTAATTAGGGGCTTGCTCACAGTTTTGGAGGGTTGGTCAATGATCTTCATGGTGGGAATCAGGCAGACAGGCATGGCACTAGAGCAGTAACTAAGAGCTTTACAGCCTGATCTACAGGCAGGAGAGAGAGAGGGATAGTGGGGAGAGACAGTGGACCTGGCATGGACCTCAAAGCCCACTCCCATACCATCCTACAAAAATATGCTCACCCAATCATGGCCACACCTCTTAAAGCTTCTAAACCTGGAGACTCAACATGCAAATAAATGAGCCAATGAGGACCGTTCTCATTCAAAGTCCATTAACTACACAAAATATTTCTTCTAAGTTATTTCATAGATTCTCTGTATTTTTCCATTTTTAAATATTTTCACATTTAAGTTTTTTGTTACAACTACTAAGCAAGCACAGGTGTTGTCCTACGTCTACACTGGGTAGGAAGACTAGCCTTAAAACTAGAGGGTCTCCAGCAGAAATGATGTGCTATATCTAGTTTTAAGACATTTCTATATTTTCATCTTTCTTTATTTATCTAGAAACCTTTCTTTATACCTTATAGTAGTTTCATATGTATACCTGTAGAATCTGTCCTATTCTGTGTGTGTGTGTGTGTGTGTGTGTGTGTGTGTGTGTGTGTGTGTGTGCATGTGTGTGTGTGTATGGAGGAGCCTAAGCATGCCGGTACATATACAGTATGTGTGTGTATGCATGTGCACAGGGACTAAAGGTCAACACTGAATATTATTCTTCATTGCTATCTTCCTTACTTAAAAAAATGATATGGCTTTTTTCTCTGAATATGCAACTCACTTATTGGCTAGACTGGCTGATGAATGAGCTCCAGAGATTAGCCTATCTTTGGACCTACAACAGTATTTTTACCAGCTCAAGACAACATGCCAAGGTTTTTTCCTTTTGGTTTCTTTTTGTTTTGTTCTGTTTTGATTGTTGTTTTTGTTTTTCTGGTTTTCTTGTTTGGTTGGTTTGGTTCTGTTGTAAGCATGACATCCAGGAGTTCTCTCTCAGATATTCCCACTTACAAAACAAGCTGCTTATTGACTAAACTGTCTTCCTAGCCCCCAGTGCTCTCATTTATATAATGAAAACATGGAGTAAAGTTTAACAGGATTTCATTACTTGCTGAGAAAGATCAAGACTAAAACAATGAAAGACATGTATCTGGAACAACTCTGTAAAGGGGTAGATTATACATGGACAAATGAGAGAGAGAGAGAGAGAGAGAGAGAGAGAGAGAGAGAGAGAGAGAGAGAGAAAGAGAGAGAGAGAGAGAGAGAGAGAGAGAGAGAGAGAGAGAGAGAGAGAGAGAACTATTAGAAATAACAAAGGGAGGATAGACAATCACATGAGGGGGTTGATAAAGAAGAAAAATAGGGGAAAGAATGCTGAGCAATGGGAAGGCAGAAATGGACATACCAGTGTGTGAATTTAGTGGCTGAGAAGCCATGATGTGAGCAGATACTGGGTTTGAGCTTTTGTGCATTCTTCCTTGATTGAACTAAAAGAGAACTGGCTTCTAGTATAATTCCACTTTAGACCTTTCCAAAAGGGGCAGCCTCAGCCTTTCAAGACTAGATGAGATTTGGCTCTCATCTCCAAGAAAGTCATGTCAAAATTTAGCAAGGTAGCCCTGGATATTTCAGTAAGTAATAGTGAAGGTGTTTAGCTTGGGAGACATTATCATGAGTTCTACTTCAAAGACCCAGAAAACAAGGGAAAGCAGAGGGGTGGAGCAAGGGAAGAGGAGGGGCATGAATGGGAGAGGAGAGGAAAGAGGAGGGGAGCAAGAAAGAGAGTGGTGGAGAGAGGAAAATATGAGATCAAGGTAACGACAAAATTCCTACCTTATTATACACTGACCCTTATTAATATCTTACATTTTAAATATTATATTCAGGATGATTTGAATATAGTATACCCCACAGGTTTTAGAGTAGAAAACTATGAATCAGTGAATTAACTCTAACACCCTAGAGATTAGCCTTTTAAAATTCTGCTACTAATGAAACACTACAAAAACTTTAGTCTTTTTTTTTTTCATTTTCACAAAAATCCTTGATGACAACAGTTTCTACCCATATGGTAGAATTTTGTAAATAATAATTAACATTTGGAAAAAATTCTGAACATGTTAGGAAAAGAAAATTTAAGATTTATTTTAATATGTTTAACTATGTTGCTTATATCGGTGTCCAAAATTTGCCATAGCCTTAAAACCTTATCAAATTAACTGATCACTTATAAAATTAATGCCCAATCAAGCAATCTTCCCCAAGTAAAATCATCTGCTCAATGTTCACACTGACCAACTTTTACATAACTGTCTAATCTTTCAAAAGTTTCAATAAATTATTTTAAAAGCAGTAAAAGTTGTCAAAGTATAAAATAAAAATTATATTATAAACAGGAATAGAGTAAAAATGAGTTTGGGTAGTTGCTTAACAAAATAAATTTCAAAGCCTCTGTCAAAGGAAAGAAATTTGGAGGCAGACCAGTGAGAGCTTTAACTAAATCTCTATATGACTCCGGTGACATGTGGGGAGAATTTTATTTATTATATATTTTCTTTATTTACATTTCAAATGTTATCCCCCTTCCTGGTTTCCCCTCCGAAAATCCTCTATCCCTAAATCCCTCCCCCTCCCCCTACTCACCAACCCAACCACTCTGTCCTCCTGGCCCTGGCATTGCCTTACACTGGGGCATAGAGCCTTTACAGGACCAAGGGCCTCTCCTCCCACTGATGACTGACAAGGCCATCCTCTGCTGGAGCCATAAGTCCCACCATGTGTATGTACTCTTTGGTTGGTGGTTTAGTCCCTGGGAGCTCTGAAGGTACTGGTTAGTTCATATTGTTGTTCCTCCTATGGGGCTGAAAACCCCTTCAACTCCTTAAGTCCTTTCTCTAACTCCTTCATTGGGGACCCTGTGCTCAGTCCAATGGATGGCTATAAGCATCCATTTCTGCATTTGTCAGGCACTGGCTGTGTATCATAATGTGAGATCACTTTGAAGCAAGTACAAGACCTTGGGTCCATCCCAGGATTGGAGGAAAAAACTTGGAGAATTACTTTAGATACAGTGAAACTATTTATTAGGAGTTAATGAATTAGTAAATACTGCTGCTAAAATTTGTGATCTCTGAAGTTTAAAACGTCTAAAACATGCTATTTCTCCAGTCGTTTGGTTATGCCTAAATTCCTATCCCCAGAACCACAGATTCATTTTCTCAATCTAAGAATCACCATAAACAGTGATTATAAACTTAGTTTTCATATTTTATGGCAAGAATACATCCTATTTTTGAACATCTTCTTCTTATTTTTCTAGTAAAGTATCTACCAGATTTTCTTTCTCATTTGTTAATCTGAAAAATTATTCTTTATTTTAAATATATTTACCTTTGTCCTTTTCCTGGTACCAAATTATTTCAAATTATGAGAATACATGGTTCCATATACATATTATCTAATATCTTATACATAAAATATCAGTATAAAAATAAAATGAATAGTGAAAACAGTAAAAAAGTGTGGTTTGATAAAACATAAGAAAGAAGAAATGATTGATTTGCTATCCCATGCCCATATTTATTTTCTAATATTGTACAAACTATTTGATCAGTTTTTGCCTCCATTTTCTCATCTGAGAAAAGTAGGGGAACAATATCTATTTTTCATTTACCATGATGTTTTGGTTTCAGGACCTGACTAAGGAGGCCAGGGAATAAAGAAATGACAGACACATTTACAGTAAAGCTGGGGTCACGTGTGCCATAAGCACTCCGATATAATGGTTGATTGCAACAAAGCAACAACCCAGAGCCTCAGCATGTTTATTATGCACAGTATAGGGTGGGGTGTGGGGCTAGCTCATTAGGGTAGAAGGTCTCTGTAGGCAGCAGTCTCAAGCTATATCCATGAGAAAGAGGAAATGTTTACACACACTGATCAATCCTTCCTAAACACTGGTACTTGCACATACTTTGGATACCTCACTCACCTCAGAAGAAAGACTTGCCCTTCTTCTGAGCCTCATCATATGATGGGAGGGTTTTGCTATGCCTATGGGACTGAAAGATTAGGCCTGGACATGGACATGCACATGTTAACAATACTTCATGGTTCCTCTGCACCCCATACCTACGTTAAAGTCCAATGCCTACACGATTACTAGTACTCTCTAATCAGTTCTTGGGATTTTGCTTGTTTGTATGTTTCTTTCTTTTTTTAGTTTGAGAGTGGAGATATAGACTTGTCAACACATAGAGAATAACTCACCATAGGTATCCAGCCCAAATTGGTAGAACGACAACACAACCCATACAGGAAAGACTCAAGGAACATTCTGGAAGATGGAGCAAAACAAGTGTATATTCTCATTGAGTTTAATTATTGTTGTTTGAATGCACGTGTATACAGTGTTGTTCAGTTGGTCATTATTTACTTCCTAGTAACTTTATCTCTGTAGAAAAATACCTCTCCCACCCAGGCAATAATTAACTGCCAATATGTACTCAGAGAGAGGAGTACTTTTGTGAACCTTTCCTCCACTCAAGTAGACATGTTGACAGGCTCAGTTTTGTATAGGTCTTGTGAAGTTCAAAGCTGCTGTGAGATGTTTAGTTCAAAGGCATTGTTTTGCACAGGAAACAGCTTTCATAGTGCATCCCCCATCCTCCAGCCTGCATGTTCATTACGACTACTATTCTTATGTGTTCCCTAGACCTTGAGAGAAGGTGATATTGATACTACTTTTTCTCATCAGGGAGATACAATGTGAGTCTCTAATTTAAGTACTGCTCATTGCAGAAAGAAGCTTTCTGACCAAGGCAAAGAGAAGAACTAATTCTTGTGTATAAACATAAACATTTAGTCCTAGTGCATACAGCAAAGGTACTTTGACTTCTTCATTTTCTATTTGTACCCCATTTGTCTGCTTCTCTTACTCCTATGGATAATCCATCCAGCACAATATTAAGTATGAGTGAAAAAATAGACATTTGTGAATTGTTGCTGATATGTCCCCATTTAATAAAATGTAGGTAATAGGATTGAGCACACAAGTATCATCAGAATATTACCACCATCAACTATGAAATAATAATTCATTTTCTTTTATTTTAAACTTGAAAAACTTAAGAGTTCAAAGACACACACACACACACACACACACACACACACACACAAATAAAATTTTTCCCAATCCCTACCAAACACAATCACTATCAACTGAAAATTGAGGTTAGAGCTTTGCTTTTCCTGTGCTATAGTACTTTGGTGAAAATAAAAGGAGATACTATATAAGTACCACTTTGTCTCAAAATTGGAGAAATTATTTACAGGGCTTTCTCAGCAGCTTGTTCCCATTCCAAGTGAGTACTAGTACTTCCTTTTTCATCTGGAGGAGGAATTTCACAGAAAGAACAAGAAAGTAGTCATTTGCACATGTCTGGTTACCCTTGAACAGAAAACAGTTTTGAAATATTTCTTTTCCTGTTCCAATTCTTCCTCCTATTTGCTTGGTTTATTGGAGGTTGATTTTTTTTTGGTATTGTTTTGTTTTGTTTTGTTTTGCTTTGCTTTGCTTTGCTTTGCTTTGCTTTGTTTTGTTTTGTTTTGTTTTGTTTTGTTTTGTTTTGTTTTGTTCAGTCTTAGCAAAATCTCACTGTATAGCCCAGGTTGGCTTCAAACTCATAATGATCCTCTTCCGTTAGCTTCCCAAGTATTGAGGTTATAGGCATTAGCTATATATCAGAAAATTAATTAAAAAAGTTATTTTTCTAGAAGGAGAGTAATTCTAGTGTCCTAATGATATGACTACAGAATACTAGCAAAGTCCACTTATGCTCAGAACTAGATCTGTTTCTCTATTATTGCGTTACCACCACCATCACACTATTTGAAATTGTAAAATCACTTCTAAACTCAGAACACTACAAGTTGTCTTATCTCTAGTTATATACTTCTAAGAAATCACACATTGTAATGGAAAAAGACAAACCATAACATTATTCACGCTGTAGGTTGGTATAGTATAGCACTTACAAGGGTTTGATAGTTCATCTTGTTTGTCTTCTTGACTGGATTGAGAGACACCTACAAAACTTGTAAAGCACATGTCTCAAAAAGTTTATAATAGTATTTCCAGTAATGGCTAGAATGTTTAATAACAAAGGCCTGCAAGATGACTCAGCAGGAAAGGGTGATTCCTGTCCCAAATCCTAATTCCCTTTGTTAGAACCTTGGTACCTACATGGTGAAAAAAGATATATGATTCCATTTGTCCTCTAATATGATATGCAGGCATTCACACACACACACACACACACACACACACACACACACACACACACATACACACACAAACACACTAACACAAAGTGAATGAGTAAATGTAAAACCTCTTCCTCATTTTTTGAAAGACATGGTCTTACTATGTAATATGTATCTGTGGAGGGTAATGTTCATGCTAAGATCCTGTTGGTTCTTGATTGATCAATAAAGATACCAGCTACCAATGACTGAGAACAGGGTGGGACAGTTAGAGTTTCGATGGAGGATGCAGGAAGAATTGGGAGAATTGGGGAAGACAAAGGAGGCACTAGCTGTAGGAGATAAAACCAACCACCATGTGAGACTTTGGTTAGAGTGGCCAATGGCTACTCTATCCAATTGAGCCTGGGATGGCAAGGGAAGTTTAGTTAGCAAAGGCATTTAACTGGTGTGTGTGTGTGTGTGTGTGTGTGTGTGTGTGTTGTTTTATATCCATGAATTCAAGGGAATCTGGGTGGGGACTTGTAGTGTGGTCTGCTCAGAGCTTCAAGCCAGTAGCAAAATTGTTGCTACATGTATCTAGCCTATAACTTAATATGTAAACCAAGCTAGCCTAAGATTTACAGAAATCTATTTGCCTCTGCTTCCTGAATTCTGGGATTAAAGGCAAACATGACCAGGTATGGCAAAAAAACTTAAAAAAAAATAATAAAAATTTTAAAAAAGGTAAGAAAGACTGGGTTTCTGGAAACTGAAGAAAGACGTCTTACCTTAAATGTGGGTAAAACATTCCAATAATAGGAAAACTGGGGAAATGCAGAACATAGTTGATCCCTAAGATGTTCAGTCTGTATTTTTCTTGAGAATGTTTGGCCTTTGTTTCTACTAGACTAGATGAGAGATTCACCTCTGAGCAAGGTATAGTAACAATAATTCTCAATGAAGCTTTCAGTCCTTACCACTTGGATTATGGCTACTTTTGCCTATCGTTCTCTAAATATAGCAGCCTCTTGGTCTTAGTAGCTACTCATTACCACACCTCTATACAGCCTGAATTGCAGAATATATATATATATATATGTGTGTGTGTGTGTGTGTGTGTGTGTGTGTGTGTGTATGTATATGTGTGTGTGTGTGTGTGTGTGTGTGTGTGTGTGTGTGTATTCTATTAGGTCTACTCTTCTTGATACCTTGATTAGTATAAAGCAAAAATCATTCTTAACTGTGAAATAAAAGAACAAAGAAAAAGCATGCCATCAAAAATCCTAATGTCCCTGGTAGGAAAAGCCAATGCATTACTGGATCACAGAAGTGGGATCTCACAGGCATCTGTGTTCAGCACAACCCAGTGCAAGGAATATCAGTTAACTCGGCCCCTGATAATATTGATAAGTAATATAGAAATTATTACCCTATCTTGGTAATAATAAATGTACCTTAATTTAAGAACACAAGTATTCAGGAAAGTGTTTAACAACTAATCAAAACAATCCAGGAAAAACATATATAATCACCCTCATAGGTCCTAACAAAAATAACATACTTGGACATTTATCATAAATTACTGTGTAGAAACAGTCAGATAAACCAGGCATGTAGGTATACACCCAAAGCAAGAGGATCACAAATTTAAGGCCTAGGTTATGCAGCAAAAGCTTGTGTTAAACCTTACTAACAGAAAACATAGGCTGACCTTATGAAAAGGGTCAACTATGACAAAGGTGCATTTGATCGTTGTCCTCTCTCACCTTGAGAGTACTCTGTGTCATTCTAAAGTAAGCTATGCCTTATTGTGTAAATCTCCATCCCAAATATGCCCCAGCAATGAAAACACAACTCAATTAATATGAATACAAGCTGTGCACATAGATTGGGCTGATCTACCACTACACTACCATCTTTCCCAATCTATGAGACCCCTTATAACTTGCGGTTTCTCCAGGCAACATGCTTCTGCTCTGCTTTCCTTCCATCTCCTCCTCTGTCCTCTGTCATCCTCTTTCCCTTTCTCTTCCAAAACCTTCAGCTCCACCTTCTCCTCTTTTTCTGTCCAATCACCAGCTCTAGCCTTTATTTTCTACATTAAAGTGGGAACAAGGTTTACAGGAAATCACCTGAGTACTGTCTCATTCCTTGTTTGAAGCTCCTCTCAGAAGAATGGAATTAACATCAAAAATAGTTAGCCCCAGGGCTATCTGCAACAGTGCCTGTTTTCTACACACAGGGAAAAGAAAGCCAGTCCTAATGGCACATACCTTAATCTCAGCTGTTGAGAGTTGGCAGCAGAATGATAAGGAATTCAAGGTCATCCTTGACTAAATATAGAGCTTAAGACTAGTATAGGACTATTCTATAAAATAAAAAAATAAATAAAGAGGAAGCAAAATTCATCAAGCTAAAAACTTTTTGCCAAAATCATGAATGTAAGTCTAATCAACTACTCTAAATCCAACTTACCAGCCTTCAAGAAATGTCAACCCAAATGCCAATTTACAAGGAAAATGTTAATGACATCACTGGGTGCAAACATTCAGACATTATGAAATTTCATGAGATGGATGACCTAGTTTCTTTATTTTGTACATTTATTTTACATTTATTCTTTTACTTGTGAGTGTGTGTGTGTGTGTGTGTGTGTGTGTGTGCCTGCGTGCGTGTGCGTGTGCATGTGCATGCTCTCACAGGTGTTCCATGTTGTGTGTGTGAAGAACATTGACTAACTTGCTATATCGTTAGTTCTTCCTTTCCATTGTTTAGGGTGTGGCATCTGAACTGAGGTCATTAGGCTTTGCAGCAGGCAACATTATACACAGAGGCATCTCACTTTTCCAAAGGGCCCAGTTTCTATCATAGGCAAATAGCAAAATGAAGGAATCTACCACATACAAGAGATAGATATGGCCTGTTGATATCTGTGGAATGATATGGCATAGTATTGTCTTGCTTTTCAGTCAAGGTTTGGCAACAAAACAAAACTTATAAAACACTAATTTTATGGAGAAAATGCTATCTGAACATAAATGTAAAAGCAAAGACCATTATGTGTTTGTCCCCCAAAAGCACATGACTTGGGCTTTCCTTCATGCCCAACCTGTCCTCTGTCTTAGGCTTCTTGGTCCTTGGTCCTTATCTTCATCTAACATTCACCAAACTTGAAACAGACCAAAGGTGAGCTTATGACCATGATAGAATAATTCCTTACCTAAATCATTAAAGTCTAAGTCATTTAAGTCAGAGTGTCAAAATTCAAATCTAGGTTTGTACAGTCCAAAGAAAACAGGTGGGGAAATGTAAAGCCAAACATGAGTACAAGTATGTGGGAAATGATGTATCCCAAAGAACAAAACAACTCTATTGCAGGAAATAATAAAAAGAAACTGTCACTTTCCCAAGCTTGTGCCTCTGCCGAGGTGGCCTGGCCGGCCGTGCACTGGTGGGCAATGGCTGGCATGTTATTATTTCTTGGAGACTCTTGCCCAGAGCTCACAAAAAGACTCCACCCAGCTCACTAGATTCCTACTGGCGGGTTGTTTCCATGCCAGCCCCATGCTTCAAAGCCTCCACGGCCTTTGTGGTGCACATCTGGCAAACTCATGCTTTGCTGCTGTACCTTTCTCTCTTGAACCCAGTCAAATTGTTTCGAGAAGAAAAACACCAAACAAACTTAGCTCGGAAACAATGATAACTCAATCTCTGGGTACAACAACTAAAACCCAACCATATAAGCCTTAATAAATCTGATTTCTCCAGTGGCGAATCCTGATGGATCCATCATGATACCAGGAAACTTTAGCAGCTACTTCCTGCCCTTTTCTATCCCTGTTCTAAAAGCTCCTAACTCTCTTCTCCTACTTCTCTTCCTCTGTCCAACCCAGGAAGTCCCATCTACTCATCTACTAGCCCAGTGACTGGCTCCTTTATTCATTAGGGGATTGGTTCAGAAGAAGTCACCTGGGTATATGACTCACTCCATGTCCAAAACTCCTCCCTGGAGAGCTGAATTAACATCAAAATACAAACAGCACCAGGCCTATCTACAACACAACTCTCCTAGATGAATCTATAGATCAAGTTCCATTGATTCTGGATCTATCCATCTTTGATTTAAATGAGTATTATATTAAATTATTGAGAAAAGTATATACGCATTAATTACACAAAAAACATACCCCCAAAGGCACACATTTCTTTAGGTTTTACATTGTCCCTTATCCTTTTGTCCTATAGTCTTTGAAGGTTTTATCAATTTTATCTCATCAATATAACCTTCATTTATTCTCCTACCGAGCATACATATATTTATATGTAGAGAGGGTCTAGTTATGTAAAACTTCAGTTTCACTAAGAGAATTGAGCTAAAAGAAAACCATCCAGCAGAGGTGAGCTGCATGTTACACCACCCTATCTTGCTCAACTTTCCTAATAAGGAGGTCGGGGGAACCCCAGGAACATTGATTCTCAACTGGGACAAAACCAGCAGAGGTGATCAGCATGCTGATCCTTGAAATCCATTGTCAGTCCCAAGGTTCTGCCAGCCTTCCCCAAGAAGACCAGTTGTCATTAGTACCATCTAGCTAGCACTACAGACAACCAGATGACTAACAGCCATCACAAAAACACAATCAACAAAATCCAGAGCAATATGTCACCACCAGAGCTCAGTTATCCTATTACAAGTCATGAATATGACAACACAGCCAAAGCACAAAAAGATGACCTTAAATGCAATCTTATAAAGATGATAGAGGCCTTTAAAGAGGAAATGAAACAAACCCCTATGGAAATAGAGGGAAATATAATAAAATAGCATAAGATAATAAATACAACTCTCTGAGACTTGAAAATGGAAATAGAAGCAATAAAGAGAACACTAACATTCCAAAACACGCAAACACACACACACACTTCCACCATCAACATCAAGATAACAGGAACTAACAATGAACAATCATTGGTCATTAGTATCTTTCAGCTTCAATGGACTCAATTCCCCCAACAAAAAGACACAAACTAACAGAATGGTTTGAAAACAGAATCCATCATTATGCTACATAGAGGAAACACACCTCATCAATAAACAGAGACATTTCCTCTGAGCAAAGTGCTAGGAAAAACAAGAAGGTTTTCAAAGCAAATGGACCCAAGAAGCAAACAGATATAACCCTTGTAATATCTAATAAAATAGACTTCTAATTAAAATTCATCAAAAGAGATGGGGAAGGATACTTCATGTTCTTCATATTGAACAAAGGAAAATTGGCAAAGAGGATGCCTCAATTCTGAACATCCATCCCTTAATGAAAGGATACCCACATTAAAAACAAACAAACAAACAAACAAAAAAACCCAAAAAACAAAAAACAAAACCAAAGCAAAACGAAACAAAAAACCTTAACTAAAGCTTAAATCACACATCAAACCCCAAACATTAATAATGGGACATTTCAACACCTCACTCTCTAAAATGGACACATCATCTAGATTAAAAACTAAACAGAGAAATAATGACACTATCATAGGTTATGAATCAAATCCACCTAATAGATATCTATGGAACATTTCACCCAACCACAAAAGAATATACCTTCTTTTCAGCACTTCACATACTGTCCAAAACTCATCAGTAGTCAGTCACAAGGCAAGTCTCAATAAATACAAGAATATAATTATAACCACTTGTATCTTATCAGATCACCAAGGATTAAAGCTGTACTTCAACAGCAACAAAAAGCCTATGAACTTATGGAAAGTGACCAACTCTCTACTCAATGATCAATGTCTCAAAGAAGAAATGGAGAGAGAAATAAAATACTGTAGAATGTAGGCTTAGATTTTTCACAACCTATATTAATATGGGTTCTTAAATGCTTTAATCTCCTTCTAGCCCACCACCCAACATAGGTACTAGAAAGGAAATGTTAATATGGCAAAAGGAAGAGGTGGACCTATTTCGAAATAGTCCCTTTAAGCAATTTCAATCTTCATTGTCAGGATATCTGCAGTTCTTCCCACAGAAATCAGCAGCTATAGCTCTATCCAGAGAAGCCTCAAGTCTCTGGCAATCTGTCCAAGTCTGAAGAAGCATCAAGAAGTCAATGGTTGGACCTGGAGGGCATTATCCTGAGTGAGGTAACACAATCACAAAAGAACTCAAAAGATATGTACTCACTGATAAGTGGATATTAGCCCAGAAATTTAGTATACCCGAGATATAAGCTACAATTTGCAAAACACATGAAACTGAAGAAGAACGAAGACCAAAGTGTGGACACTTTGCCCCTTCTTAGAATTGGAAAAAATCACCCATTGAAGGAGTTACAGAGACAAAGTTTGGAGCTGAGACAAAAGGATGGACCATCTAGAGACTGCCATATCCAGGGATCCATCCCATAATTAGCCTCCAAACACTGACACCATTGCATACACTAGCAAGCGTTTGCTGAAAGGACCCTGATATAGCTGTCTCTTGTGAGACTAGGCTGGGGCCTAGCAAACAAAGAAGTGGATGCTCACAGTCAGCTATTAGATGGATCACAGGGCCTCCAATGGAGGAGCTAGAGAAAGTATCCAAGGAGCTAAAGAGATCTGCAACCCTGTAGGTACAACAACATTATGAACTAACCAGTACCCCAGAGCTCTTGACTCTAGCTGCATATGTATCAAAAGATGGCCTAGTCGACCATCACTGGAAAGAGAGGCCCATTGGACATGCAAACTTTATATGCCCCAGTACAGGGGAACACCAGGGCCAAAAAGTGGGAATGGGTGGGTAGGGGAGTGGAGGGAGGGTATGGGGGACTTTGGGGATAGCATTGGAAATGTAATTGAGGAAAATACGTAATAAAAATATATATATTAAAAAAAAAAAAGAAGTCACCAGAACACCACCAGTTCTTTGGTGAGTTACTCTAGTTAGTGAAAGGACTGGAGGAACTGAAAGGGTTTGAAACCCCAGAGGAAGAACAACAATATCAACTAACAAGACCCAGAGCTTACAGGGACTAAACCACCAACCAAAGAGTGTACAAGGAGGGACCCATGGCTCCAGCTGCATATGTAGCAGATGATGGCCTTATTTGGCATCAATAGGAGGAGAGGCCCTTGGTCTTGTGAAAGCTCAATGCCCCAGTGTAGGGGAATGCCAGGGAAGTGAGGTGGGAGTGGGTGGGAGGGTGGGGGAGCACCTTTATAGAAGCGGGGGGTGGGGTGGGGGGGTGAAGGGATAGGTGATTTGCAGAGGGGAAGCCAGGGAACGGATAACATTTGAAATGTAAATAAATAAAATATCTAATAAAAAATATCCAAAGTCATGACAAACAATGATTAGGAAAGAAGGCAAGGGAAAACCAATGCCACATTGTTATGCACTGTCTGTTGAGTTATGCTTATATGATTTTCAAATACACGTGTCCTCTCAAGCATCCACTCTAGCAAAATATCATATGCCCCATTTCCCCATAGCTTCCAGAAAAACACCACATATCTGTTCTCATCAAAATATTCTCCCATCTGTCTGTTTCAGCAAAGCATCCTTTCCTAAGACAGTTTCCAAAAAACATCACAGGACACAACCAAGTCTTCAAAGAAACCAGAAACTTCCACTTCAGTAGAATTCCATGAAAATGAAGGTACAATATACCCAAACTTACAGGACACAATGAAAGAAGTGCTTTTTAGGTATGTTCATAGCACTGTCTTCATAAAGATATTGGAGAGATTTTATACTAGCAATTTAAAGGCACACCTAAAAGCTCTAGAACAAAAAGAAGTAAACACACCCATGAAGAGTAGATGTCAGAAAATAATCAAACTTAGTGCTGAAATCAACCAATTAGAAAAAAAAAATAGAACAAGACAAATAAATTAAAGAACAGGTCTTAGGAGAAAATCAACAAGATAAGTAAGCCTGGCCTAAACAAACTAAAAAGCAAAGAGAATATATCCCAATTAACAAAGTTAGAAATGAAAAGGGGGACATAAAAACAGCTACTGAGAAAATTCAAAGAATTATTGGGCCTTGCTTTGAAAGCCTGTACTCGACAAAACTGGGAAATGTAAATGAAATGGACAACTTTCTTGAGAGATTCCACTTATGAAAGTTAAATCCAGATCAAGTAAACAATTTAAATGGTGCTAAGGGAATAGAAGCATTCAACATTCTTCCAACCAAAAAAATCCCAGGTCCAGAGGGTTTTAGTACAAGATTTTACCAGACCTTCCACAAAGGGCTAACACCAATACTCCTCAAACTATTCCACAAAATGAAACAAAGGGGATTATTCCAAACTGATTATATAAGGTCATAGTCACCATGATACCTAAACCACACAAAGACTCAACAAAGAAAAAGAATGTCAGCTCAGTTTCTCTTAAAAACACTGATGCAATAGTATTCAATACAATACTCAGAAACCAAGTCCAAGAACATATCAAAATGCCATTCAACAAGATCAAGTATAAGTTATCACAGGGATGTAAGGATTGCTTAACATATGAAAATTTATCAATGTAATCCACCATATAAACAAATGAAAGAAAAAAACACACATGAAACATCTCATTAGATGCTAAAGAAGCCTTTGATAAAACCCAACACCCATCATGACTAAAGTCTTAGAGAGATCAGTAATACAAGGTCAATTACTAAGCATAATAAAGGCAATATTTAACAAGCCAATAGCCAATATCAAATTAAATAAAGATAGACTTAGTGTAATTCTCTTAAAACCAGAGACAACTATGACTGTGCACTCTCTCCATATGTACTCAGTATAGTACTTCAAGTATATAGTACTCAAGAGTACTAGAGCAATAAGACAACTAAAGGAAATCAAGGGGATACAAATTGGAAAGGAAAAAGTCAAAGTATCTCTATTTGCAGATGATATGATACTATATATAAGTGCTCATAAAAATTCTACCAGAAAAAAAATCTAAAACTAACAAACACCGTCAGCAATGTGGCTGGATACAAAAGTAGCTGAAATAGTTATGTAGTTCTTTCTTTTTTTAAATTATTTTTATTAGATATTTTCTTTATATACATTTCAAATTTCAAATGCTATCCCGAAAGTTCCCCCATACCCTCCCCCTCTCCCCTACCCAACCACTCCCACTTCTTGGCCCTGGCATTCCCCTGTACTTAGGCATATAAAGTTTGCAAGACCAATGGGCCTCTCTTCCCAGTGATGGCCAACTATGCCATCTTCTGATACATATGCAGCCAGAGACATGAGCTCTGAGGTACTGGTTAGTTCATAATGTTGTTCCACCTATAGGGTTGAAGATCTCTTTAGCTCCTGGGATACTTTCTCTAGATCCTCCATTGGGGGCTCTGTGATCCGTCCAATAGCTGACTGTGAGCATCCACTTCTGTGTTTGCTAGGCCCCGGCATAGTCCTTTCTTAAACAAACAATAAATATGGAAATATCACCCTTCACAATAGCCACGAGTAATTATATAAAATATCTTGGTGTAACTCTAACCAAGCCTGTGGAGAACCTATATGACAAGAACTTCAAGTTTATAAAGAAAGAAACTGAAGAAGATCTCAGAAGAAAGAAAGATTACTATGCTTATGGATAGGCAGTATTAACATAGTAAAAATGGCCATCTCACCAAAAACAATACACAGGTTCAATGTAATTCCCATCAAAACTCTTTATAGTTCTTGAAAGAACACTTCTAAACTTCATATAGAAAACAAAACAAAACAAAACAAAACAAGATAGCTAAAACAATCCTGTACAATAAAAGAACTTCTGGAGGTATCACAATCACTGATTTTAAGCTCTACTACAAAGAGTATTGATAAAAGCCACATGGTATTGGCATAAAAAGAGACAAGGTGATTAGTGGAATGGAATAGAAGTCCTAGAAATTAGCCAATTAGCCAGAAACCCCAGAAATACACACACCTGTTATTTTTGTTTTTTGTTTTTGTTTTCAATAAAGAAGCCAGTTCCATCCAAAGGAAAAAGGAAAGTATCTTCAACAAATGGTACTGGACTAACTAAATATCTGCATGTACAAGAATGCAAGTAGATCCATATTTATTACCCTGCAAGAAACTAAAGTCCAAGTGGAGCAAAGACCTCAACACAAAACTGGACACACTCAATCTAATAGATGAGAAAAGGAGGAATAGCTTTGAACTCATTGGTATAGGGGACAAGTTTCTAAATAGAATACCAGCAGCTCAGGCACTAAGACCAACACTTAATAAATTAGACCTCATGAAACTGAAGAGCTTCTCTAAGGCAAAAGACACCTTCATTAGGACAAGAAGCCAGCCTACAAAATGGAAAACTATTATCACCAATCTTTTATCTGATAAAGGGCTCATGTCCAAAGTATATAAATCCTCAGAAGTTAAACACCAGCAAGACAAATAATCCAATTTTAAAATGGGGTGCAGAGATAAACAGAATTGTCATCAAAGGAATCTCTAATGGTTGACAAGTTATTAAAGAAATGTTCAACATCCTTAATCATGCTTAATGCTTAATCATCTGGGAATTGCAAATCAAAATGACTTTGAGATTCCATCTTACACCCATCATAATGGCAAGATCAAAAACTCTTGTGAAAACAATTGTTGGTAGGACGTAGACAAGAGGAACACTGTCATTGCTGGTGGGAGTGTATAACCACTTTGTAAACTGGTTTGGTAATTTCCTAGAAAATTTGAAATAGTTCTACTAGAGGACCCAGCTATACCAACTCCTGGATATATATCCAAAATATCCTGTAAGTATATGTGTTCCACTATGTTCATATCATCTTTATTTGTAATAGCCAGAATCTAAAAAATGAACCAGTTTTCCCTCAACTGAATAATGGATGAAGAAAATGTGGTATACCTACACAATGAAGTACTACTGTGCTATTAAAAACAAGGACATAATGAAATGTGCAGACAAATGGATGGAACTCGAAAATGCCATCTTTTTAGTGAGCTAACCCAGACCCAGAGTGATAAACATATATGTACTCATAAGTGGATATTAGCCAATTACAGGATAACCATGCTACAATCCACAGACCCAAAGAAACTAGGTTACATGGAAGGCCAAAGAGGGGATCCTTGAATATCACTCAGAAGGAGAAATATAATAGACATGTGGAGAAAAGGAACTGGGTGGGACAGGGGATGAAAAGGAGAAAGAGAATGGAGATCAGGTTTGGGAAGAGAAAAGGCTGGGAGAGAGAAGAGAAATCAATCAGAGAACCAAAACCTAAGATCAGGAAGGCTCCTGGAAGTACATGGGAGTACCCATGACCCTTGTTGAGACTTCTAGCTTCTGGGAATATGGAGATTGAAATTGTTACCTCCTGTAGTTAGCCAGGACTTCCAGTGGTGTAATGGGGACAACAACCCTTTCACAAAACCTTTGACACAAAATTTGCCCTGCCTACAAGATGTGCACGGATAAAGACGGAACAGAGATAGAGGGTATGGCCAACCAATGACCGTACCAACTTGAGATCCACCCAATGGGAGAGAGCCTACCCTTGACACTAATAATGACACACTGCTGTGCTTGCAGACAGGAGTCTAGTATAACTGTCTGATGAGAGGCTTCATCTATCAGTTGTTTGAAACATGCAGAGAGTCACGGCCAAACATTAATCAGAGCTCAGGGAGTCTTGTGGAAAAATTAGAGGAATGACCAAGGATGATGGAGGGTTCAAGCACACTACATGAAGAACTACAAAGTCAAATAACCTAGACCTCTGGCGGGCTCACAGAGACTGAACCCCCATCCAAAAAGCATATATGGTCTGGACCCAGGCCCCCTATGTATATGTATCAGATATGCAGCTTGATATTTATGTGGGTCCCCTAATAATTGTAATGGGGTTTATTTCTGACTTTGTTAACTGCCTTTAGATCACTTTCCCCTAGCTGTGCTACCTTGTCTGGCCTCAGTTGGAGATAATATGTTTAGTCCTTATGGGACTTGAGGTGCCAAGGTGGGTTGATATCCAGGTGCACAGGGTGTGATTCCAGAGAAAGGAAAGGGGGAATTTGAAAAGGGGGGTGGTGGTAGTGTGTGACTGAGAGAAGCATAGATATGGAGGCTGCAGTTGGGTATAAAGCAAACGAATAAGTAAAATACTGGAAAAGTAATGTTAGAAAAATTCCAGCATGTTATTGAATTTTATTATGGATATATTAATATTTCAAGTGTTTTCTGTTTTATTCATTAAAAGCTGCTAGATATATTCAAATCTAAACTCACTTTTATCTAACTGAGGAGCCCTTGTACAAGCCAAATACTTGCCCTAAAATATGCAGAACAATATTTAAAGCATAGTAACCTTTCCTGCAGGTGACTTGGACCAAGCTATTTCCAATGTTTCACCAGTGAGCAAATTTGCTACATTTTACTCGTGGTGCTAATTGTGTATCTTACTTTCCAAGTGTGTGTTTTGAGTTGAATATTGCATTAATTTGCAGTCTGTTTCGGTGTTAAAGCACCAAGACGAAAAGGAGCTTAACAATGAGAGCATACTCTGGCTTAAGGCTCCAGGAGCTTTAAACTCTCGAAGCCCACAAGAACTCAGTAATATATTTCCACCAGCAAGACAGCACCTCCCCATAATCTCTCAAACATTGGACCAAGTACTCAAATACCAGATTCTGTGAGGGAATTTTATTCTTTAATTCAAACTACCATGTTCCACTCCCTGGCTTCCACAGGTTTATAGCCATATCATAACACAAAATGCATTTAGGCTAACTTCAAAATCACCACATATTTTCATAGTATCAACAGTGAATACCCCTACCCCTTCAGCTTTGCTGTCTGCATCATACAGTCCTATTTTCAGCCAGCCCTATTCCTTATATGCAGCTCTTCTCAGCAGATGTCTCATATCTGGCATCCCCAAAACCTTGGGGTCTACACTGCTACCCATCCTTTTCTGGGACAGCTTCTTGCAATGATTTCTCTGGGTTTGTTCCCTGCCTGGAAATGTATACAGGAACCCTTGGACACATGCTGCTTGACATCAACAACCCAAAGAAAGAAGAACCCAGGGCCCTATCACTCTTGAATCCTTCATGCTTCTAATCTAAGATCGTATCCATGATACTGCTAAGTTCAACTGTCAGCTTGAGACAGACTCTCACCCTGTGAACCACATTAGCCACTTTTGTTTGCAATTTCTTCATATGAACAGAAAATTGCTTAGCGTTTTTTCATTTCACAAGTTGGAAGCTTAGGTGGTTTGTGTCTTGTCCTGGGAGCCCCCATTCCTATTGACCTGATATCAGGTCTCTCCTCAGTGATGGAAATCTCCTTAACAATTTGCAGCCTCTCCTCTAGGGCTTGCACTGGAGATAAAATTAAACTTCTTCAGCTATTTTTTTCTCTGTTCGATGCTCTACATTTTGTATTTTAATCCCACCTGGTCTTTTTCACTGTAGGCCTGCATACATGCTATCAGGTTCAACCATATCATAGTTTCAAGATTATGTTGTTTTGAAATTTCTTCTGGCAAAGGAGTTAGTGAATGTTTTATAATTTAGACTTAGGCACTTTCTTAGGAAAAGGGAGTAAGGACACATATTATTTCCCAAAATATCGCATAACCTTTTGCCAAGCTGCTAATATTGTTCTTCACTGAAGTTTCTTGAGCTATGCCTACCAGTCTACATTGCACTTAGCTTAGCATAGCTTAGCACTCTTAGCTCCTACTTGAATATCCTTTTAAGGTCTTCAACCAACAAAGTCTTCCATATTCCTCCAAAACACATTATAGTAAGGTTCTTTCCAGCATTAGCCCACTGTCCACATTTGATTTTTGTCAGTTGCTATGATAAAACATCAAGACAGTTTGCAGCTTAAGGAAGAACTTTATCTTTGCTTAAGATGCCATAAGGATAAGAGTGGAAGCATAAACAGCAAGTAGTAGTGACAGTCGTAGAAGAGGCTGAGAGCAGAGCTCATATCATCAGATGCAAACACAAAACAGAGAAAGCAAACTGGAAGTGGTGTGAGGCTTTCAATTTTTGAAACCAAACCACAATGATGTACACTCTCCCACAAGTTGCACCTCCTCTTAACCTTCCCAAATAGCACCACTAGCTAGGGACCAAGTACTCAAATGATTGATCCCACATAGGAAATATCTCATTCAAACCAACCAATACCTTCCAGCTCCCCACTTCCTTTTCTAATTTACACTGAGCAAGGTAGGTGCTCTCTGGCATCTTTGTCTAGATTATACAGCAACCAAGGTTTCTTTTTGATAGGAAGATGGTTTCATTGTATATATTTCTATGGCCTCTACTTCTGTTTTATTGTGAGTCTACCTTTCAGCTTCTTTTTTGTTTTGTATTCTATGGTTTAATTGAGCATTTCATACACAATTGTAGCACATTTGATAAAATCCACCCATTTTTGCCATCCTTTCTATTCTTTCTCATTCCTTTTACCATTTTCTCTCCCTAGTTATTTAATTCTACTGAGTCCACTGTTTGTCTGCATGTGCTTGGGTGTAGAGTAATTTCCAAGGATATGCATAGTCACTCAAGGATCATATAACTGTATCTCTAGGGAAAATATGTTGGCTAGATGAGAAGGATGTAGCATAACATGTGAAAATCCTGGGTTCAATATCCAGAACTTCAAAAAGCAAAAAAACAAACGTATAAAGGAAAAAACTCAGTCCATCATAGATAAAGCTTTATGAATGAACAGGCAGCTCTCTTCCAATAATCTATCCATGGAAAACTTAATATTATCATGTCTTTATTATCACTGGAATGAGTTTTTTGATTGAAAAGTGTGAATTCTAATACATTTTTCCAAATTATCTTGTCTCAATCTCTTATGATTTCACATGAATTTTAGAATTACTTTTCCATTTATATTTTAAAATCCAATGATTCTGTTAATAATTATAATTAATCTTTAGATTAGTTTGGGAGCTACTGCTGTAATATGTGTATATGAAAATTTCAAATCTATAATCTAACCATACATTGTTTATTATTATTATTATTATTATTATTATTATTATTATTATTATTATTATTAGGTATTTTCTTCATTTACATTTCCAATGCTATCCCAAAAGTCCCCCATTCTCTCCCACCCACTCCCACTTCTTGGCCCTGGCGTTCCCCTGTACTGAGGCATATAAAGTTTGCAAGACCAATGAGCCTCTCTTTCCACTGTTATCAAGTATATTTTTAAACAATTTTCCATTTATTGGTACAGATATGCTATCATATCTTAACAAACACTCATTAAACAATCACAAACCCAGATGTCAGCACCTAGAATTACACTCATTCCAAACCCAGATGCCTAGATGCCAGCATAAAAACACAGTCAGTAACAGCTGGGATAAGATGTCTCTACAGTAGTATGTGCAACAAATCTACTAACTATACCCTGAGAAAAGTCATATGACTGGAGCACAGACAAGTATTATGAACATAATCAAGGACCTTAAAGAGGATATAAATAAATCCATTAATGAAATCTTCAAAACTCAAACAAGAAGTAAAATTAAATCAAGAAAACTGTTCAAGACATAAAAATGTAATTATAACTGGTACAGAAAACCCAAAATGAGGAATTTTGGCAATGTGAAATTTGGGAAAGAGAACAGGAACCTCAGAGTAAGCCTTACCAACTTTTTAAAAGAAAATAAAAGAAAAAAATATTACATACTGACAACAAATTAGAAAAAAATTTTCAGGAAATCAGGGACATTATAAAAAGACACAATCCCAGAATAATAGAAAAAGCAAAAGCAGAGGAAACCCAGGTCAAAGGCACATAAATATTTCCAACAAAATCACAGGGGAAAATTTTTCTAACCTAAAGAAGGAAATGCTTATTCAGGTACAAGTGGCATACAGAACATAAAACAAAACAAAACAAAACAAAACAAAAACAAACAAACAAACAAACAAAAAAAACCAAGAAAACCTGAACGCAAAAGAAATCCCTATGACACATAATCAAAATAATAAACCTACAGAACAAAGAAAGAATATTAAAAAGCAACACGGAAAAAAAGACCAAATCACACATAAGAGATTACCAATTAAAATAACACCTAATTTTCCAGTGGTGATTCATTAGGCCAGAATGGCCTAGATAGATAGTCTACAGAGACTACAGGCACTGACTCAGACTACTATAAATAGCAAAACTTTCTGTCACAATAGGTGAAAAAGTCATTCAACAATAAAATTAAATTTAAGTAATGTCTGTACACAAATCCAATTCAATAGAAGGTAATAGAAGGAAAACTTCAATCACACCCCCAAAACACAGGAATAAATAATTTCAGACCAAAAAATCAAAAGAAGGGAACCCATACCATAAAAATTAAATACCTACACTAAACACAGTTTATTGATACTTAAATTTTTTTCTCTCATACAATACATCTCAATCAGTTTCCCCTCATTCCACTCCTCCCAGTGCCCACCCCATCCTGTCACCCCTCTCTCAGATCCATTCCTGCTCCGCTTCACTTCAGAAAACAGCCAACCCCTAAGGGATATCTACCCAATTCAGCATAACAAGTTACATCAAGACTAGGCACAAACTCTCATATCAGGATTTGAGCAAGGCAAAAGAGTAGGAGGGAGAAGAACCCAAGAGCAGGTGAAAGATACTCCCACTCCCCCACGTCCCACAAGAACACCAAAGTATGCAACTATACTTATGTGGAGAGGATCTAGCTAAGTCACATAAGCTCAGTGTTTGTCACTTCAATCTCTCTGAGTCCCTATGAGCCCCAATTAGTTGATTCTGTGAGAAATGCTCTTGTGGTGTCCTCGACTTTTCCGGTTCCTACAGTCCTTCTTTTTCCTCTTCTGTGGGATTTCCTGAGCTCCACCTAATGTTTGGCTATGGATTTATATATCTGCTCTGAGAAGTTTCTGGATGAAGCCTCTGATGACAATTTGACTAGACAACTATCTATGAGTATAGCAGAATATCATTAGAAATCATTTCATTGAATTTTTTTTCCCAATCATGTTTGGTTTTTATCTGAAGTCTCTGAGCTACGCAGCCTCCAGTACCTGGATATTTAGATAGTGTTGAGCTTGGGCTTCCTCTCCGAACATGGGCCTCAAGTTAGATCTGTCATTGGTAGGACACTACTCGAATTTCTGTGTCACCATTACCCCTGCACGTTTTACAATCAGAACAAATTGTAGGTAGATAGTTTTGTGCCTGGGTTGGTATCCCAGTACTGTTGCTGGAACCCTTGTCTTGTTACAGGAGATAGCCAGTTCAGGCTCTGTGTCCTCGATTACTAGAAGTCCTCACTAGGGTAACTGTTGTAGGTTCCAGGGAATTTCCACTATATCATGTTTTCACATTACTCCTTAAATGCTTCCCAATTCAAGTCATCTCTCATCATACTCTCTCCCTCCTCTCCAACAAACCACCTGATCTCCCATCCTTACCCATCCAGTCTATTTTCACTTTCCAAGAAGATATATACATTCCCCTTTCCCTCTTAGAGTCCCCCTTGTTACTTAGCTTCTCTGGGTTTCTATATTATAGCATGATTATCTTTTAATTAAGTTAATATACACTAATAAGCAAAAATATAAGATATTTTTTTCTGGGTCTGGGTTAACTCACTTAGGATGACATTGTCTAGTTCCATCCGTTTGCCTGCAAATTTCATGAAGGGATTGTTTATAACAGTTGAGTAATGCTCTATTGTGTAAATGTACTACATTTTCTTTATCCATTATTTGGCTGAGGGACAGATAGATGGTTCTTAGTTTCTAGATTATCAACAAAGCTGCTGAGCAAGTGTCTTTATGGTAGAATGGAGTTTTGTTCTGTATGTGTTGATTTCAATAGTCATTTTAAAAGTTTTTACTCTCATCAGCAATGGAGAAGTGTTCTCCCTTGCCCCACATCCTTGCCCGCATGATCTGTCACTCATATTTTGACCTTAGTCATTCTGACAGGTATAAGATCGAATCTCAAAGTAGGTTTTATTTGCATGCCCCTGAAGGCTAAGGATTTTGAATACTTGTTTATAATTTTGCAAATATTAGAGATTCCTCTGTTGAGAATTCTCTGTTTAACTCTATATCCCATTTATAAATTGGATGACTTGATTTTTGATGTGTACTTTCTTGGGTCTTTATATAATTTGGAGGTTACCCTTTGTTAGATGGGAGTTTGTAAAAGTCTGTTCCCTTTCTGTAAGCTGACATTTTGTCCTATTTTGATCATTGCTCTACAGAAGCTGTTCAGTTTCATGAGGTCCCTCTTATCAATTTTGCTCTTAGTGCCTGAGTGCTATTGGTGTTCTCTTTAGGAAGTTTTCTCCTGTGATAATGAGTCTCAGAATATTTTCCACTTTATTTTCAATGTATCTGCTTTTATGTTAATGTCTTATATTAAGTTGGAACTGAATATCAGTAGTCTCAATTCCCAAAGACAGAGACTGAAAGAATGGATTGAAAAATGGGATATATCTTTCTGGTGCATCTAAGAATATCAAGGGAAGACACCAGTTCTATGCACTATGAATGTTATGAATCCCCCTTTAGAACACCCAACAGCCTTTAAATATACCCCATATCTTGAGCTCCATTTTCTAGCACACAACTCAGCCTGCTTTCCTGAAGGCCATATAAGCACCAGAGATCCCAGGTAAGATTCTGGCCAGTGTTCTATGGCTGTCAACTCCTCATAAAGCACACCCAACAGTTATTAACAGTGCCTCATCACCTTGTCGCCATACTTCTGTAGAAGACTATGATTTCCTGGAGGCAAAACGAACTCTAGGGTTCCCAGAGGCAATGTTAGACCCAAGATATCACACAGACCACAAAATCCCCAGCAGAGACATCTTAAACAGGACATGAAAACTTGCTGATCACCAGGAACTTAGACCTCTCAACCCAGAAGACCAAAGAGGAGACAGAAATCAAGGGGGAAAAAAAACCCATGTACCAAAGATAATCTGAGAAATCAACACCTAAACATATAATAAGCCTAAAATACAGATGACTAGAGGTCAGAATAAGAACACAATCAACAACAGCTAGGACAAATGATACCACCGAAAACCAACGATCTTACTACAGCAAGCAATGAATATCCTAACACAACTGAAGCATAAAAAATGACATTAAATCCAATCTTATGAATATGACAGAGGCCTCTATGGAGAAAATGAATAAGTTCCTTAAAGAAGTAGAGAAAAATAGACTCAAATGGTGAAGAAAACTAATAAAACTGTTCAAGACAGGAAAAAGAAAATAAAGTAATAAAGAAAACAAAAAGCTGAGAAAATTCTGAAGATGGAAAATGTAGGAAGCAAACAGGAACTATAGACAGAAGTATAACCAACAGAATACAAGAAATGAAAGAAAAAACCTCAAGTGTGAAAGATATCATAAAAGAAATTCATACATTGGTCAAAGAAAATGTTAAATCTGAAATGTTACTCTCACAAAATATCTGAAAAATCTGGGACACTATGAAAAGACCTAACCTACAAATAATAGGAATAGAAGAAGGAGAAGATTTCCATCTTAAAGTCCCATAAAATACTTTCAACAAAATCATATCCAAAAAATTTCCTAACATAAAGAAATAGTTGCCTATAAACATATAAAACCTTACAGAACACAAATTAGATTGAACCAGGAAAAAAGAACTTCCTCTGCCATATAATAATCAAACACTAAGTGTACAGATTAAAGAAGGAATATTAAAAGCTGCAAGGTAAAAAGGCCAATTAACACATAAATGCAGACCTAATTGAATTATGCATGAATTTTTTTTTTTTTACAGAGACTATAAAAGTCAGAAGGGCCTTGACATAATTGGTCACAAAACAAGCCTCAACATATACAAGAATATTAAAAATTTCCCATGTATCCTATCAAATCACCATGCACTAAGGCTGATCTTCAATAACAAAATAAATAATAGAAAGCCAACATTCACGTGGAAACTGAACAATATTCTTTTCAATGATACCTTGGTCAAGGAAGGAATAAAGAATGTAATGAAGGACTTTTTAGAAAATGAATCCACAACATACCCAAACATATGGGACACAATGAAAGCATTTCTAAGAGGGAAACTCATAGGTCTGAGTGCCTCCAAAAAGAAACTAGAGAGAGCACACATTAGCAGCTTGACAACACACCTAAAATCTCTAGAACAAAAGGAAGCAAATTCACCCAAGAGGAATAGATGGCAGGAAATAATCAAACTCACGGGCTATATTAACCAAGTGAAAACAAGAATAACTATTCAAAGAATCAACCAAACAAGGAGCTGGTACTTTGAGAAAATTAACAAGATAGATAAACCCCTTGCCAGACTCACTAGAGGGCACAGGGAAAGCATCCTAATTAACAAAATCTGAAATGAAAAGGGAGACATAACAACAGATCCTATAGAAATCCAAAAGACCATCAGATCCTTCTACAAAAGGTTATACTCAACAAAACTGGAGATCCTGGATGAAATGGACAAGTATCTAGACAGATACCAGGTATCAAAGTTAAATCAAGATCAGGTTAATAATCTAAACAGTCTTATATCCCCTAAAGAAATAGAAGCAGTAATTAATAGTCTCCCAACCAAAAAAAGCCCAGGACCAGACGGGTTTAGTGTAGAGTTCTATCAGACCTTCAAAGAAGATCAAATCCCAGTTCTTCACAAACTATTCCACAAAAAAAGCAGAAGGTACTCTACCCAACTCATTCTATTAAGCCACAATTACTCTGTTACCTAAACCACAAAAAGACCCAACAAAGATAGAGAACTTCAGACCAATTTCCCTTATGAATATCGATGCAAATATCCTTTAAAAAATTCTCGCTAACAGAATCCAAGAACACATCAAAACAATCATCGACCCTGAACAAATAGGGTTCATCCCAGGGATGCAGGGATGATTCAATATATGGAAATCCATCAACATAATCCAGTATATAAACAAACTCAAAGACAAAAAACCCACATGATCATCTCGTTAGATGCAGAGAAAGCATTTGAAAAAATCCAACACCCATTCATGATAAAAGTCTTGGAAAGATCAGTAATTCAAGGCCCATACCTAAACATGATAAAAGCAATCTACAGCAAACCAGTAGCCAACATCAAAGTAAACAGTGAGAAGCTGGAAGTAATGCCACTAAAATCAGGGACTAGTCAAGGCTGCCCACTTTCTCCCTACCTATTCAACATTGTACTTAATGTCCTAGCCAGAGCAATTAGACAACAAAAGGAGATCAAGGAGATACAAATTGGAAAGGAAGAAGTCAAAATATCACTTTTTACAGATGATATGATAGTATATATAAGTGACCCTAAAAATTCATCCAGAGAATTCCTAAGCCTGATAAACAGCTTCAATGAAGTAGCTGGATATAAAATTAACTAAAACAAGTCAATGGCCTTTCTGTACACACCATTTTCAATAGTCACAAATAATATAAAATACCTTGGTGTCACTCTAACCAAGGAAGTGAAAGATCTATATGATAAGAACTTCAAGTCTCTGAAGAAAGAAATAAAAGTAGATCTCAGAAAATGGAAAGATCTCCCATGCTCTTGGATTTGCAGGATCAACATGTTCATAGCAACATTATTTATAATAGCCAGAAGCTGGAAAGAACCCAGATGCCCCTCAACAGAGGAATGGATACAAAAAATGTGGTACATTTATACAATGGAGTACTACTCAGCTAATTAAAAGGACGAATTTATGAAATTCCTAGGCAAATGGTTGGACCTGGAGGGCATTATCTTGAGTGAGGTAACCCAATCACAAAAGAACTCAAATGATATGTACTCACTGATAAGTGGATATTAGCCCAGAAACTTACCCAAGATAATACCTAAGATAAAAGTTACAATTTGCAAAACACATGAAACTGAAGAAGAACGAAGACCAAAGTGTGGACACTTTGCCTCTTCTTAGAATTGGGTACAAAACACCCATGGAAGGAGTTACAGAGACAAAATTTGGAGCTGAGACAAAAGGATGGACCATCTAGAGACTGCCATATCCAGGGATTCATCCCATAAACAGCTTCCAAACGCTGACACCATTGCATACACTAGCAAGGTTTTGCTGAAAGGACCCAGATATAGCTCTCTCTGGTGAGACTATGCCGAGGCCTAGCAAACACATAAGTGGATGCTCACTGTCAGCTATTGGATGGATCACAGGGCCCCCAATGTAGGAGCTAGAGAAAATACCCAAGGAGCTAAAGGGATCTGCAACCCTATAGGTAGAACAACATTATGAACTAACCAGTACCTGGGAGCTCTTGACTCTAGCTGCATATTTATCAAAAGATGGCCTAGTCGGCCATCACTGCAAAGAGAGGCCCATTGGACTTGCAAACTTTATATGCCCCAGTACAGAGGAACGGGAACGCCAGGGCCAAAAAGTGGGAGTGGATGGGTAGGGGAGTGGGGGGGTAGGGTATGGAGGACTTTTGGGATAGCATTGGAAATGTAATGAGGAAAATACCTAAAAAAACAGTAGCCTTCCTATACACAAAAGAATAATAGATGGTAAAGAAATTAGAGAAACATACCCTTCACAATTGCTTCAGAAAATATCCTTGAGTAACTGAAAGATGTATATAATAAAACTTTGATATATATGACATTGAAAAATGAAATTGAAAAAAAATATGTATCAGAAGATGGAAAGAACTCCCATGCTCATGTGTCAATGAATTAACATAGTAAAAATGGCCATCCTACCATAAGAAAAAACAGATTCAGGGCAATCCTTTTCAAAATTCCAACACAATTCTTCACATATTTAAAAAAATAATTTTCAGCTACATTTGCAAATATAAAATACCCATGATCAATAAAACAATTCTGAATAATACAAGAAGTGCTGGAAGTGTAACCAGATCTTGAGTTGTACTGCAGAGCTATAGTAATAAACACACACACACAGACACATGCATGTGCACATGCACAACAGCATGATATTGGATATTGGCATATAAACAGATTCATTGATCAATAGAATAGAATTGAAGACTAGGACATATATCCACATACCTATGGACCCCTAATATTTGATAAGGAAAACAGAAATACACATTGGAAATATGAACATTACAACAAATAGAGCTGGTCAAACTTGATTGTCCCATTTAGAAGAATCCAGATAGATTCTTCATATTCATCACCTTTATAAAACTCAACTCCAAATGGATCAAAAACGTCAACATATAGCCAGGTACCCTGAATCTGACAGAAGAGAAAGTGGGGAATACCTTGAATTCATTGGCCCTGGAAGACTTTCTGAATTCATTAGCATAGGCACTAGGACCAAGACTTAATAAAAGGGACCTCAAAAACTGAAAGTCTTCTGCATGGCATAGGACACCATCATTGAGACAAATCAGCCTAGAGAATGGAAAACATGTCTAGAAACTACAGATCTGATTGAAGGCTAATATTGAAAATACATATAGAACCCTTTCTCCAACAAACAGACATAAAGAAAACAAACAACCCAATTTAAAATATGATTTATGCATCTAGACAGAGACTTCTCCAAAGAAGTAGCACAAATAAATGGTTAAGAAGCACTTAAGGAAATATTTAACTGCCTTAGTAATCAGGAAAATACAAATCAAAACTACTTTGAGGTATTATTATAGCCCCTTTAGTGTGACCAAGATCAGTAAAACAAATGATGTCTCATGCTGGGGCATATGTAGAGTAAGGTGAGTATTCATCCATTGATAGTGGGACTGTAGCCTTATACAATCAGTATCGAATTCAATACAACAGTTGCTCAGAGAACTGGAAATTAATCTACCTGAAGATCCACCTGTAGGACACTAGGACATATGTCCAACGGATGTTTCATCTTTTTACAAACACTTGTTGGAGTATGTTCATTATTTCTCTATTCATAATAGCCAGACATTAGGAACATCCTAGATCTCAGTCTACAGATGAAAGAATAAATAAAATATGGTACATTTACGCAATGAAAGATTGCTTAGTTGTTTAAAATATAACATAGAGACGCCCCTTGTTCTTGCAAATTTTATATGCCCCAGTACAGGGGAATGCCAGGGCCAAGAAGTGGGAGTGGGTAGGTAGGTGTGTAGCAGGGGGGAAGGGAGGTATAGGGAACTTTCGGGATAGCATTTGAAATATAAATAAGGAAAATATCTAATAAATTATATACGTGTGTGTATATATATATATATATATATATATATATACACACATATTATGTATATATATCATAATGAAATTTACAGGTAAATGGATATAGCTAGGGAAAAAATCCCAAATGAGGTAACCTACCTGCTAAATCTCAAATATGGTATGAATTCACTTATATGTGAATATTATCTCTTAAGTCTTCAGAAATCAAGCCACATTTTATAGAACCACAGAAGTTACCTATAGAGTAAGGAACTAAGAGTAGGGAGTGAATCTTCCTAAGAAGGGGATGTAGGATAAATAGATATGAATGAACTGGGAATAAAGGGGTGGTAGGAAATGAGGATCAAATAGTCCAAGAAGGGGAAAGGGATGAGAAATGATAGACAGGGAAAGACAGCTAAAATTAATGGGCATTAGACGAGTCATAGGGTATCCTAATAAATTTTAAAAGCTTTCTAAAATCTATACATGTATGAACGCAATCTAGAAGAAAATGTCAGATAACAGGGAGATGCAGACCCACTTGGACATCCTTTATCACTAACTGAAGCATCTAGTGTAGGAAATGGCTTACATCTAATTGAGTTATTGTCCAAAGCTCATCCATGTAAATCTCTGAACAATCCAGGCTATTGGGAAGGCTATTGCTGGCTCTCCACATACTGACATAAAACCCTGTTTCCAAAGACAAAACCTACACAACTCATTGAACATGGAGACATCTAGCTTCTGCCTACATAGACCCTTCACCCCTATGAAAAAGTGTTCATGATACTGGAAGGTATTCGCCATGCTACTGAAGGAGAAAAGTAAACACCAAACCACCTACAAACTCTTCAACAGACAGTGATGATTTGTCTGCAAGTTACTCTGGTGCAGTAGTGGCACAAACTTGTGGGAATAACTAACCAATATCTGATTGGATTTAAGACCCACTCCATGAGATGGCCTTTACACTGACCAGGTGGCCATGCACCTCTGAACATATTTCCCAGAGATGTAAGAAAAATCCAAATACTATTGTACTTCTAAAGAAATCTAGCCATAAAATGACTCCTCAGGACATTCTGTTATACTCGTAGATCAGTGTTTTGCTTAGATAATCATTGGAGACGTGTCCTTTTACAATAGATTAGATCAAATAGAGACTCATCACTGGACACTATTCAGACAGACAGAAACCTTAGAAATTCAGTCCTAAGTGAATTGTCTTCATAAAATTGCTCTCCACAGGACTCTAGAAAGTCTGCGGAAAGTTGAGTGGAAATTTTGTAGGAGGACCAAGGAAACAAGAGCTCCTAAACACACCTGGACCAATGCATATATGAGCTTACAGAGACTACAGCAAAATGCACTTGGTCTGCACATGCCTATGCCAAATTAGATCCCGTCCCGGAGAAAAGAAGGGGACACAAGCCCCAATCCCTTACCCAGAAGCTATTTCCAATTGACAGCCCTCCACAAATGAAAAATTAGTTCTCATGAAAGAGTATAACTGGGGATACAAACCAGTCTTAAGGGTAGGTTCCATGCCTAACAGCTGATGGTCAACACAAAATTAACTCAATGGCATCTTTGGAGATTCTTTGTCTCATAATGTTTTGTCAAGGCATCTTTCTTTCTTTCTTTCTTTCTTTCTTTCTTTCTTTCTTTCTTTCTTTCTTTCTTTCTTTCTTTCTTTCTCTCTCTCTCTCTCCCTTCCTTCCTTCTTTCCTTCCTTCCTTTGCTTCCTCTTCCTCCTCTTCTTCTTCCTCTCTACCCCTCCCTCCCTCCTTTCTTTCTCTTTCTTTCTTCCTTCCTTCCTTCCTTCCTTTCTTTCTTTCTTTCTTTCTTTCTTTCTTTCTTTCTTTCTCTCTTTCATTCATTAGGTCTTTTTCATATATATTATGGCTTCTGATTTTGTGATTTTGTTGCATTCCTATGTACAAACACTGATGTCTGAGTTTGTATGGGTTTTTGCTGTTTTTTCTTTTATTTTTTCTTATTCATTTTTCTTTGTTTTTTTAATCTAATTTTATTGTTAATATTTAGATGCCTGTTTATTTTCTAACAAAAAAAAATGTGATTCAGATTATGAGAAATGTGAGGAGTCTGTTAGAGGAATTGGTGGAGGAGAAAACACAATGAGAATTATGTTGTATTTTCAATAAAAGAAAAAAGCTCACCAGTAAGCATTAGTGTCTTTCATGCTGGAATACCAGGTACCCACATATACCATAAATAAAACTTAACAATGGCTACCTAACAATATGTTTACATTAAGGATTTTCTCTCAATGCCCTGTTATAGAGGGACATTATTTATGTAAATTACCATGAAAATTAGATGGAGGGTTCTATTAAAAAAACTTTTATTCAATTTATACATTGAAGATAGACTACTGTAGTAGGAATGTCATCTACAGTGTTTTTCAAACTGCACAAAGCCCTCTTATCCCTATGTAAATCTCTCATGTATTCAATTTTATATTGTGCTAGACTTAGTAATTTGGTGTCATATGTCAATACTTGTAGAAATAAAACTTTGAAATTATGGCTTTCAAGTTTCCATTGTTCATCCATGAATTTAATATGCAGTTGAGTTTCTCACTTGAATTGGAACTTTGAAAGCATTTCAGCATGCCCACTTTTTCTATCAACTTGACATGTAAGTGTGAAATAATATGTGCTCCTTTTGAGCCTTCCATAGATGATCTGAAACACACCAGAAAGAAATCATGATGGTTTTGCACGGTGTCCAAGATTGTATTGCAGCTAATGGCACTTGCAAAGTTGGTGGTCTGGTTATTAAGTAAGAATCAATCCTCAGCTCATGTGTTTGCATACAGTAATGAGAAATCCTAGGTGGTCATTTGAACTTTGTGACAAGGAACTTTCATGGCAAGAAGCTACATTATTTTCTTAAATATAAAAGTGTAATTCTTATTGTCATCAGAAAACATAAATCTTAACCTGAGTGGAAGATTTTTTTCTTCCTTCTCTAGAAATGCCACAAACAGTAATTTTCAACATCCCTTAATACATCTTAAAAAATAGAAAGTATAGGTGTAAATAATGATGGAGACCAATTCTTTTGTCACATAAAATCAGTGTGAAAGAGAAACCAGGTGAAATGACTGGCTTATCACTCCTTTAAATGCAAGCTATGTTTAAATAATTACATCTCAGCTTCTTCAAATGTTTTCTCTACTCTGACTTGAAAAGGAGCTCTAAATTCCTTCGTTTAATTTTAGCCTTAAACAACTGTGTTGTTGCTGACAAAGCATCAGTATAAACTGTGGTTTTCTTTCGATGTTATCTAAATAAATACAAGTTACCAAATCCATTTTTTAACAAGAAATACTCAGAAAAGAAAAAATGAGCTAGTTCAAAATTCTTTTTTGTTTTTAAATTATCTTCACCCAAGATTACATTAGCTTCTCAAGTTACTTCCTTCAGTAATTTCATCTACCCTTTAGAAAGTACCTTAATGTGATAAAAAAAAAAAAAAACTTTTAAACACAGCACCTCCAGACAGCAATCTTGCTTCTTTCATTGTATAAATTGTAAAGTAGAAAGTAGCTCAAATTTCAAATATAAATGATAGCTCCAAATGGAGTAATTTATTTTATTGATAAAAGGAAAAAATAAAACAATGATTAAAATGCAGTCAGTAATCAGGGAGGTAAATATGAAAGTGGTAATGTTGGTATTATAACACATGTATGTCTTGTCTGAAAAAAATGACTGCATGTAAACATTTCCTGATCTGTTGAATGGTAATGAAGAAAACCTATAGATTACCTAACTATGGTGAGGAACCATCAAGATACAAGATAGAACATGACATAGAAAGGTAGATGGCACATTTTAGACGTTAAAAAAAACAATAATTTTGCAACATTGTTCAATAGATTATTCTTATGGTACTAAAGGCAAAATAAAACATTTTACTATAATAAGAAATCAATAAACTAAAATTGGAAACTATAAAAGCAGTGGGTGCAATATTAAAATTTGGTTGCATTATAAAATTAGAAAAATAATGAAAACTATCTCAATTATAAGTTTTCAAAAAGATCTCCAGAGGCTCTGAAAAGGATGTAAACAAGCAAATTAATAACTTTTGATTCAATTGTCTTTATATAGTTGACATTAGTATCTCTATCTCTCTACATAGTAGATTATTAATCAGGTTTACCTCAGTAAATAAAGTGCCTCAGAAAATTAACTTGTAAATAAATAAGACTCGGGACTCACGGCTTTAAGCAAACTAAGAAATCAGAGAAACTATCCATTCACAGTAATCATGAAAACATAAAATAAAATACTTGTTAATAAACTTAAGCAAAGAAACAAAAGACCTTAATGAAAGTTTTAAGACACCAAAAAAGAAAGTGGAAGATGGTGAGGCATGGTGATTCCACCAGAGGTTCTAAAACCATGGAGTGAAAAAAAGACAGTATTTTCAAAAAAATGGTACTGGCACAACTGGTTGTTATCATGTAGAAGAATGAGAATTGATCCATTCCTATCTCCTTGTACTAAGGTCAAATCTAAGTGGATCAAGGAAATCCACATAAAACCAGAGACACTGAAACTTACAGAGGAGAAAGTAGATAAAATCCTCGAAGATATGGGTACAGGGGAAATTTTCCTGAATAGAACAGCAATGGCTTGTGCTGTAAGATCGAGAATCCATAAATGGGACCTTATAAAATTGCAAAGCTTCTGCAAGGCAAAAGACACCATCAATAAGACAAAAAGGTGACCAACAGATTGGGAAAGGATCTTTACCTATCTTAAATCAGATAGGGGACTAATATCCAATATATAAAAAGAACTGAAGAAGGTAGACTCCAGAAAATCAGATAACCCCATTAAAAAATGGGGCTCAGAGCTAAACAAAGAATTCTCACCTGAGGAATACCGAATGGCAGAGAAGCACCTGAAAAAATGTTCAACATCCTTAATCATCAGGGAAATGCAAATCAAAACAACCCCGAGATTCCACCTCACACCAGTCAGAATGGCTAAGATCAAAAATTCAGGTGACAGCAGATGCTGGTGAGGATGTCCAGAAAGAGGAACACTCCTCCATTGTTGGTGGGATTGCAAGCTTGTACAACCACTCTGGAAATCAGTCTGGCAGTTCCTCAGAAAATTGGACATAGTACTACCGGAGGATACTGCAATACCTCTCCTGGGCATATATCCAGAATATGTCCCAACCGGTAAGAAGGACACATGCTCCACTATGTTCATAGCAGCCATATTTATAATAGCCAGAAGCTGGAAAGAACCCAGATGCCCCTCAACAGAAGAATGGATACAAAAAATGTGGTACATTTACATAATGGAGTACTACTCAGCTATTAAAAAGAATGAATTTATGAAATTCCTAGGCAAATGGATAGACCTAGAGGGCATCATCCTGAGTGAGGTAATCCAATCACAAAAGAACTCACATGATATGTACTCACTGATAAGTGAATATTAGCCCAGAAACTTAGAATACCCAAGATACAAGATACAAAGCACAGGAAACTCAAGAAAAAGGAAGACCAAAGTGTGAACACTTTGCCCCTTAGAATTGGGAACAAAACACCCATGGAAGGAGTTACAGAGACAAAGTTGAAGCTGAGACAAAAGGATGGACCATCTAGAAACTACCATATCCAGGGATCCATCTCATAATCAGGCGCCAAATGCAGACACCATTGCATACACAAGCAAGATTTTGCTGAAAGGACCCTGATATAGCTGTCTCTTGTGAGGCTATGCCGGGGCCTAGCAAACACAAAAGTGGATGCTCACAGTGAGCTATTGGATGGATCACAGGGCTCCCAATGGAGGAGCTAGAGAAAGTACCCAAGGAGCTAAAGGGAACTGCAACCCTATAGGTGGAACAACATTAAGAACTAACCAGTACCCCCTGGAGCTCGTGTCTCTAGCTGCATATGTATCAGAAGATGGCCTAGTTCGCCATCAGTGGAAAGAGAGGCCCATTGGTCGTGCAAACTTTATATGCCTCAGTACAGGGGAACGCCAGGGCCAAAAAGTGGGAGTGGGTGTGTAGGGGAGTGGGGGGAGGGTATGGTAAGCTTTTAGGATAGCATTGGAAATGTAAATGAGAAAAATACCTAATTAAAGAAATGAAAAAAAAATAGAAAGTAGAAGATGGAAAGACTTCACATGCTCATGAATCAGAAGAATTAATCTTGTGAATGGCTATCATATTAAAAGCAATCCATAGATTTAGTGAAATCTTAATTTGAAAAAAATCCAGGACCATTTTTTCACAGGCAGAAAAATAATCAAAAATGTATAAGGAAGCACAAAAGACCGTTCATAGCCAAAACAAACCTGACCAGAAAGAATAGTCTGGGAGGTATAACCTTATCTAATTTCAAGATATTTTGTAGACATATAATAATAAAAGCATTATGGTACTGGCACTAAAACAGTCACAAATGTCAATGGAATAGAATAGAAACCATATATAAGTCCTCAAAACTCCAGTTACTTGCTTTTTTTTTTTAATGCAAAATACAGTTTGAAGGCAGCACCTTCAAGAGTTAGTGCTGGAAAAACTGGATTCATGATGTAGCTGAATAAAAGGAGATCACTGTATCTCACCTAACACAAAACTTCAATTCCAAGTAGTTCAAGTACATTTCAACATAGAGTAAGGAGATTCTGCATAAGACTCCAGGAGTACAGGGAATACAATTATGAGCATCATCTCATGAAGCTCAACAACTTCTGTAAAATAAAAAAGGCACCAACTGAGTGACGAAGAGGTATAGAGGTGGGGAAGAAACCTTGCTACCAATGTTGCTGCTGAACTATAACTATCTAAAATTTGTAAGAATACCCGCCAAACCAAAGAATCTGGTTAAAATCTGGCTGTAGAGTTTTAAATAAACAGGAGTTATCAAAAATACAAATGCCTAGCAAATACTTATAAAAGTGTTAAATATCTTTAGCAACTGGAAATTTTTTTGTTCTTGTTTTTTTGAGACAGGGTTTCTCTGTGTAGCCCTGGCTGTCCTGGAACTCACTCTGTAGACCAGGCTGGCCTCAAACTCATAAATCCACCTGCCTCTGCCTCCCAAGTGCTGGGATTAAAGGCATATGCCAACCACTGCCCAGTGGAAAAAAAGAAACAAACAAACAAACAAACAAACAAATCCCTTGGCTGAGGAGATCAAAGCCTTTAGGAAGGCTAATTATTGTTTTGCTAAATAATCATATTTTAAAGTTGACTTACTATAACTTTAATATAACTACTTATATTATGTTTATGCCCATAGTTTGCTGTTGCTCTCAGTCCTAATCTGAGAAATTTCTTTTTGCACTGGTCAGTGATTAATACAGAATACCTAAACTGGCCAAATAAGTGCAGGGAATGTCAAAAACCAGAGGATAGCGATGGGTGCTGTGAAATGTTGCCTTCTAGGCATGACATCATCATTATTCCCATGAACTTTTAGTCCCCTGCACAAGATCAAGCCCATCAAAATTCGAAAGATGGTCTGGGGAGAGAGTTACTATGCTCTGCTCCTAGCTGAGGATCCATTGGTGGTTAATTGTTGCCAGGAGAAAGAAAGTCTATTTTTCTTTATTGATATGGCCTTTCGTATGTTGCCCATGCTCCAAGGGGCAGTGTCTTTTTCATATGCACATGGAAAGCACTAACTGGACTCTTGCCTATTTAAAAAATAAAGTAAGAGGACATGAAGTGGTGAGGGGGGTGTGCTGAGGAGGTTTTTCAAGGGAACATTGGAGTAGATATGATCAAAATATTCAGTACACATGTGTAACATTTGCAATAAAATTTTTTAAACTATTTTTTAAAAAGAAAATCCCTTGTCTTGTCTTCAACGTGTTGATTCAAATATGTTGTCACCATGGAGAAGAAAACTAGAGAATAGAGTGCCCTGCTTCAGTTCTACCGGAACTAGCTGACAAAACCCTATTGCTGACGATACTACTTATCTTGGTTGCAAGACAAGAAGAAACAAAGTTAGTAGTGACTTTTCTTTTATTGGTCAGCTTTAATATTCCTGGAAAACGCTATGCTAGTACTAAAGGTAAACGATATCAACAGTCCTAAGTGTTTATGGCCCCTAAGAACTGTGATACAAATCTTCCAAACAAGTTGTACCCACTTGAGAAATAGTGGCACAATTCTTATGAGGATAACCAACTACTTTTTGTTTGGACTTAGTTTTAAGTACTTGCCTGGTGATCTATCAATTTGCTGACCTGTGAAAGTACATTGGTATGATAGAAGGTGAGGCTTTCAAATCACAATGGCATTGAAGAATGACTTGCAAATAGAAGGCCAAGATAAAGTTTTATTTGAAGTCTTAATTATTTGGCCTTATACTCATTAGTGTATTTACCAGTAATTTTTTTATCAACATTCAAGTGATGTTTTTAAAATAATGTCTTGTTTCCTGTATTGTTTTAGACTATACTATGAAGTACAATAATAAATTTTGGAATAAAATATGCTTCTATTGAGTTAGATAGGTAAAGGTCTTTACTCATAGCATTTGTGGCCAATTAATTAGTGATAAAAATATGTGTGCTGCTTAAACATTTTGTGTATATTTGGAACAAAAGTGTAGAAGATACATAAATTAAAAAGCAGGAAAGAATATAAATAACAACAAAGGCTGATGTGGAGACAGAAATTAGAACCCTATACACTTTGGTAAATCCATCTGGATACTACTCAAAACAACAAAAAGGGAACCTAGCATATGACCCAGATATGCAGCTCCTGGGCATATACCCAAAAGAATTCATATCCTACAACAAATATACTTGCTCCTTCAAGTTCAGTACTGCTCTATTAACAATAGCTAGGAAATTGAATCAGCCAAGATATACATGAATGGATAATAAAAAATGTCACACACACACACACACACACACACACACACACACACACACATATGGAGTAAGATTTATTGAGCCATAAAGAAAATTAAAATTATGACATTTATAGGTAACTTAAATGAAAAAAATTATACAGAATGAGATAATGCTGGAGGAGAAAGGCATGATCACATTCTCTGTCTCATATGTGGATCCCAGTTTGACTCTTAGTTTTGTATGTTTAAATTAGCGTACTTCCAGAAACTGGGAAACTAGAGAGGGACTAATAAGTAGTTAGGAAAGGAGATAACAAAACACAGGTAAAATGAAGTAGACAGGGGTAATACTGGAATAGAAAGCTTTAAACTGGGAGAAAGTAAAGAAAGAAGACTATGAGAGTTATCTGCAACAAAGGTAGATGAAAAAGCCACAAGGAAATCTATAATCTCTAAATGTGCAGTTTGGTTTTCAAGTGGATCCCAAACAACTGGAGCAGGGGGGCTATCCCAAAAACTGTTGACTGTATGTGGGATATGTCCATCTAGCTCTGCTCCTTGTCTGGCCTCTGTAGGAGCAAAGGCCCCTGCCTAGCCTTGTGGAGACTTGAAATGACAGGGTGGGGGATACCCAGGCACCTCCCTGACCCACTCTGAGGAGAAGGGGAGGGAGGATGGGGGGGGTTGACCAGGAGGGGATAGGGATGTAAAGTGGTTAAGAGTACCTGTTCTCACAGAAGAGCCAGATTCAGTTCTTACTGTCTAGTTAGGGTTTGACTGCTGTGAACAGTCATGATGACCAAAGCAAGTCTTATAAAAGACAACATTTAATTGGGGCTGGCTTATAGGTTCAGTGTTATAGTGTTATGGTGTTCCACAGCCATAAAAATTATTTTTTTGTTACCTCACAACTGTAATTTTGCTACTGTTATGAATTGAAGTGTAAATATTGGTATGCAGGATATCTGATATGTGACCCCCGCCCCAAATTTCAAAACCCACAGATTGAGAATTACTGCTCTAATGGATAGCTGAATTCAGTGGTCAACAAAACAAAATCATGAATGTGAAAAGAGATTTGTTGGAGAAAGAGATGGCCAACAGAGTTCAGAGAGAGGTGAAAAAGAATGGGATGAAAAATTGATTACACCATGCACATGCATGAAACAGTCAAAAATATGTCGTTAATAAAGAAATTTAGCATAAGTAGAAATCACGTTGACACTGCTGAGGGACATGCTTTGGAAGCCTTGCATTAGAGTGTAAATTTAGTGACATGATCAAGATCAAGAGCCATAGCAGCATACCATGGATGCTGCCTGGAATTCAGTAATACTCAAAAACTCTTTCTTCTTGAACTTCCCTAGTATTGCGATGTGGATAAATGAAGACTGATTCTTAGAAGTTTCTCAGATCCAAATCATTAGAGATGTTCGGCTTTTTTTCCTGAATTTTCACTTCGCATCCAGTTTTTAGTGAACTGTGTTAAGTTCAATCTGTGAGATAAATTCTCAGTTTTATGACCTTTTACCACCTCCAACAACTAGGAATGTCGCAAAGTGTCACATTCTGAAGCTGTGGATTCTTAGCTGGACTTCTAAAGTATACTTCTGTTCTTTGCAGTGGTTTGTTGTGGCAACAGTACCATGTTAATGCTTTAAGCAGGAATTCATTTTTTTTATAGTTCTAAATGTCAGACATCGTAAGTTTATTTCCAAGCTAAAGCTGCTATAGCTGGACCCCTCTGCAGGCACTGAGGAGAAAGTCCATTCCTTCCCTTTTATAGATTCTGTAAGTTGGCTCAGGACTTCTTCCTTGGCTCAGGACTACTTCCTTGCTTGCCTCCAATTTCTTGTTGCTATGGTCACATGACCTTATTCTGGTCTGATTCCTTTTTATAAAGGCTGTTGAGATTGTATCAAATTTACTCTAATAATCCAGGTTATTCCCATCTCAAATGTCTCAGTTTAATAAAAATTTCCCCTTTGCCGTATAAAATAAGAGTCACACATTGTAGAGGTTATAACTGCAAGATGGAGGGTCACACTGGGCTTGCCACACTCCCTTACTGTACAAATGAAACAATTGGAATATTTAAATCATCTTCTTTGTGCTTTTTACTTTGTACAGCACAAAATCTGAAAAGCATACATGGCCTGAAGGCCATATGAGATCAGACCCTGTATAAGTTCTCCAGTATCATCAGCTGCCATAAACTGTGCTCCAGTCACATCTGTTTGTTGGCCACCTTTCAGATACACCAGACACTCTCTTGCTTCAGAGCTTCTGCAGTTACTCCACACTCCAGGAGTGTTCTACCCTCACAAGCACTTTTCACCTCTTTGCAGCTTGTGATTGGATGTCATATAATGGCATGGCCTCTGTGGATACATCATGGAAAACAGCCCTTTTTCTACTTGGTCGCCTACCAACGTCAGCTTTGGTAGTTCTCATAGCAAATTAAATCCCTGAGTTAGTACTAGTTGTTTGCTTGCCATCTTCCCTCCCTTCTGAGGAAAACTGCCCCTTCCCCCACTTTTTTTCCCCCACTTTTCATTCACAAAAGTGTCCCCCGACATTGTGGCTGATATAGAAAAACAATTAAATATTGGCCCTTATAAAGAGAAGAAAGAACTGAGGTTGAGTTAATGATTTCCAAACCAGGACGATGAGGAACCCCCCCTTGAAATATGTGTTCATGTATTCCTTAGCCACTCTTCTTTTATTAAGATTGAAGTTTCAAAGTCATCATCTCTTCTTGACAATGAAGCCAATATAATTTCTAAGTATTTTGTATAGAAAATGTTTATTAGAAGATATTTGTACTAGGATTCTCTGGAAGAACAGAACTGATAGAAAAATGAATGAATATATATATATATATATATCAAGGGCCAGTGGCATATAGGCTGTGGTTCAGCAAATTCCACAAGAGTTGTCTCTTGCCATAAAGACCAAGAAGCCAATAGGTTTTCAGTTCATATGGCTGGATGTCTTTGGTTATATTCACTGTATGTTGGAACCCTGAAAAAGTAGGCTCTAGCTCCAGTGAAGCAATGTCTCTGCAGTAGAATATATGAGCTTCAGCAAATGTTTCCTCCTCCCAGGTTCTTTCTTTAGGTAGCCATGAAAAGATTTAAGGTGGGTCTTCCTATCTCATATGATCCAATCAAGACAAGTTCCTTACAAGTGTGCCCAACTGCTTGCATTTCATTCAATTCCAGATGTAGTAAAATTAATCACCAATAGTAGCCATCACTATATTACTTCCTTGTGTTGGCTTATATTTCTCAAAATCTACTTTAATAAAGGTAACTCCATTCTAGCCTACCACTCACCAGAGCTACATAAAGGAAACATTAACAGGCAAAGGAAATGTGGACCAGTATAGAAATAGTTCTTTGGGGAAAATCCAATCTTCATTGTTAGGATATCAACAGTTCAGTTCACACAAATCAACAGTGGTGGCTCTGTTCACTCTCAAACACCATTCACAAATCAGCAATGGCAGTTTGATCCAGAAGAAACCATGAGGGTCTGCCACTCAGCCAAGGTCAGCAAAAGCAGCAATAACCCTCCAAAATAGTATCATAAGTTCTTTGGTACGTTTCTTTCTACGAAGTCACAACAAACAATGATCAACAAAGAAGGCAAGATGAACCCATGCCACAACATCCTTACTGAGCAGTGCCATTAAATCCCAAAGATGGCCAGCAAGGTGAACGGATACCACCCAATGTCATCCACTCTCTGTTGGGCAATATTTATACCCCTTCTAAATATCATATGTTCTCTTATGCATCTGGTCTAGCAAATATCACATGCCCTTTTTCCAGGCAGCTTCCAGAAAAGTATGTGTCTCTTCTCAGCAAAACATTCTCTCATAAAACAGTTTCCAGAAAAACATCACAGCACACAACTGAGTCTCCAAAGAAACCAGAAATTTCTACTTTAGCCTTGTCCAGAGGATTTGTGACACACAGTTAGAGGATTCATATGAAAATACATTCCCAATCAAAAGTAAATAGATGCACAAGAAGTGTTGGAAATATTCTCCATGGATAGTATATAAGACTCGTGGAACACACCTAATTGCAGAAAATATGCACTGTATTGTAGAGGGCCGTTCTAATGCTTTGATGTAATTGGAAATCTGAGGTTCTTGCCCTCAATTGGTTTTTGATCTACTGGCCAGTAGCCAGTAGCTCAGCATAGGGCAGGACACTGAGATTTGTGTGGGACAGGACACAGTGAGAATCAGAGAGTGGGAGAGAGGAGAAGGGAACCAGTAGCAAAGGAGATAAAGCTGAGCAGTGATGTGAATTTTTGGGTTAGTGGCCACTGGCCACTGCCCTGACTGGGCCTGGCGTAGCAGAGGAAGGTTCAGGAGTGTCCCCTCATTGAGTTGGCCAAGGCATTTTAAGAATAACTGGCACATGTGTGTTTTCTATTTACAGATCTGAGAAAGTTCCTGAGTGGGTACTCATGTGGGACTGCCCAGGATAACAAAGAGGGCAGCAAAACTCCTGCAACATTGTATATATTTATACTTTAACTAATGAGAATGTTTGAATTCATGGGGGGTTGCTTAAATGAACCAACTGTGTTGAAGTAAATGATAGCTATATTTAGAATTATTGTGACACTTTACCAACATTAATTGCTATTCACACTATCAATGCATTGTTGCTTCTCCTTTACAAGTTTGGAAGCTCAGGGATGACAAAATCATTGAGGAACTCAGTGGTAAGATTAAAACTTGGAGATTTCTGGATCTTAGAATGTGTTCCGCTGTCTCAAGCAACACTTTTCCCTCCAGAGAGAGGATGTGTCAGAATGGAACAATACCGAAACAAATCTAATTTTTGTCTGATGGGTAGGAGGCCTGAGAAGAATCCACCACTGCCTTCAAAGGCAAATAAGATGCCAATAATACCTTTGGAATCTTACTAACTAACCCTATCAGGCAAAGAAGGTGAAAGATGTAGTGCATTTGAAAGCATAGCCCCTTAGTACACTGAGACCCTGACATTTGTCTTGGCCTCCAACAATTTCAATACTTGTCTTATGATTGGCTTTCTTACCTCTTAATCTGTAAATCCAACTCTGTGTGAAAAAAAAACTGATGAAATTCACTCATTTAATTTGAAGACTTTGGTTATAAAAATATCTGGGACTTCGTGTTATTTCCCATTTGTGGAGTATAATAGATTTCAGGCTTATGGTGTAACTCCCACTAGTGACATAATATGCAGGCATGCTTGTCCGTTATTAAGCAGCGGTGTGTGTGTGTGTGTGTGTGTGTGTGTGTGTGTGTGTGTGTGTGTGTGTGTTTCCTTAATACCTTTCCCTTTTGGAAGACACCCACGCTTCTTTAAAAATAAGTTGGGCAAACATTGACTGTGAGTGTGTTTTTGTTTTCCTAATGGAGTATCAATGGGAGCTGTATACACAGATCAAGCTCTGTACACATATTATTATCTCCAAATAATTAATATTTGTGTATTATTTCTCTTGGGCTGGCTTTACATGAATGCAGAGGCAGTGGTAGAACTCATCACAAAATACAATGTTAGCTGGTTCCAGGGGTGTCTTTGTGAATACTCCCTGCCAGTGGTTGCAGGGACTGAGGAAGCACCCTGCTGTGTTCCCTCCCAGCTCCCTGCCTCCTCGGAGAGTATATGCTAATTCTATCTTCTCCTATTGGGAAAGCTGCCAACAGCAAAGCAAAAGGGACAGCACTGTAGTTCCTAGAGAGAGTTAGGTGCCAGCAGTCAGGAATGGAGGAGAAAAATGAGAATTTTACGAAGTAAAAATCATGGAAAGAATGGCTAATATTTTAAACTTTCCATTAAGACAAAAACAGATAGCCTATCTTGTGACAGCAGACAGGGAGAGCTTCCATTTGTATCTCTCTCTCTCTCTCTCTCTCTCTCTCTCTCTCTCTCTCTCTCTCTCTCTCTCTCCTCTCTCTCTCTCTCTCTCTCTGTGTGTGTCTGTGTGTGTGTGTGTGTGTGTGTGTGTGTGTGTGTGTATCATTCATGTGGAATAAAGGGGAAAAACAGAATCACCAATGGGATTTAAGTTGAGTAGAGCCCATCTCAGGAACAGCAATACCTTCTGTGAGACACAACAGCTACATCTGCTCACTGATTGATCCTGACCTTAAGAGCCTATAACAATTTAGTATCTACTGTTAATAAAAATACATTTTTCCTTTAAGAAAAAAATAAAGAATGATTTGCATAATGATTTTTGTATGGCTCCATGAATAGAATATAAGATAGTTCATTTCTGTGAAGAAGGAAAAAGCAGATTATGTGTCAGGGTAATACTGAACTCTGACTCAACTTGTTGAAAAGACAATGAAGAATATATCATGACAAATCCTTATTTATCAGCAATACTATCTCTAATATATTTTATTATTCTTTGAGAATTACATATGTGCACACAATGTATGTTGACTGTATTCAATTATGCATTCAGCTCATTTTAGATCTTCACCACACCCCCCTTTGACTTCACATTCTCCTCAAAAATACTATCTCGATGGAAAAAGATGATTATTATCTGTTATGTGGAAGTTAAAATAAGCATATCTGAATGGCAAGCCTTTGTTATTGTGGTACAGAAAAAATATGATGAGTAGAGTCATTCTTTGATGTTTCTGATCTGAAACAAAGGTAAATATTAAATATAGTTTACAATTTACCACAGTCCGAATGAAAACTGAAATCACAAAGAGAGAAAGAAAACAGAGTATAATTGATGACTATTTACGGGAACTTATAAGTACCAAGCAGACACGGGTTTCTGTCCTTTAAACATGTTTCTAGACTAAAACGCTACGATTAAAGGAAATTAATTTGTTTTTCAAGTTCTTTTAAGGTTAAAATTCTCAATTTCATGTTAACAGTTAATTGCAGAGCTAAGTAGCAATCCCGTGGACAATTAAAGAGCAATTCCATGTATCTGTATATCACTTGCTCAGTCCTTGATTTGTTATGCAGGAAAAAAGGCATTATAAAAATAAGCCATTTCACAATGCTTTTCCTTAATTCTGAACAGTAATCCTCTGCCTTTGCTTGTAATGTTAAAATCTGCAACTTAACTCTCACTTGAAACCTAGGAAAGAAAATAGAAAGCAGAAGGTTAATTCAGATGATATTAAAATGTTAACTGTGTCATATTTCCAAGGCAGTCAGGCATAAAGGCTTAGGACTTGAAAGTGGAAGTTCTCCATAATTTTTGTATTTTTGAAGGACATTTTAAAGAAAACAGGAAAGCTTGAAAAGCATTTCACAGGACTTGAAGAGTCTTTGCTTAATTTGGTCTTTTTGTTTTCTTTTTCTTTCATTCTGTTATTTTTCTTTCATTAAAATACAATGACATCACCCAGAAACCTCCTTCATCTCTCCCCAATATCCTCCCAAGCTTGCCCACTCCCTCTTAGATTCCCGGTGTGTATTTTTAATTAGTATTGTTATGTGCATAAATGGTCTGTAGCTTTTCTATTATTTATTTGTTTGTTTGTTTGGTTGGTTGGTTTTTAGAGACAGAATTTCTCTGTATAGCCTTGGCTGTCCTGGAACTCACTTTGTAGATCAGGCTGGCCTCGAACTAAGAAACACACCTGCATCTGCCTCCCAAGTGCTGAGATTAAAGGCGTGCGCCACCACGCCCGGCTTGGTCTGTAGCTTTTCAACTTGAAAAAAAAATGAGAATATCCCTATCCCTGTTGACATGTCAAATGGAGTTCACTGTTCAGATCTTGTTCAGGCAGTTGTATTGTTTAGATTTCAAAGGTGTGTGCAGTAGAAGCCACAATATTGCAGCAGACTCCCTGGTTCTCTGTCTGTTACCATCTTTCTACCTTTTCTTCTGCAATGTTCCTTGACCATAATCCTCTGTCAGATATATATATATCAGGAAGAGTTATTTGGACCTGTTCTGTGTGATGGACATCCAAGTCCCAATCTGCAGTCACTCACTCTGAAGCTCTGATAGCTGAAAGACCAGGAGCAATCTGTAGCTCTGAGGTCTGGCCTCCTGGGAGTCCTGTGTAGAAATAACATTTCAAGACCACAAAGGCAGAAGGAGCTTACTAGGAAAGATTCTTACCATGGAAAGACTGTTCTTATCCCCCACAATTATGATAGCATGGCAGAGGGCGTGTAGACAATAGACTCTAAGAGCATATTTTCCCAATGGCATTTCCTAGCCTGAGAAACAGGTGCTATAGAGATCAAACTATGAATTTCTCAAGGCTTTATTTTTGTCTTTTTGTATAAGACTTGGGAAAATAGAAGGATGTGATTACTGTTTCTAAGAGGATCAAATCAGACCATAGTGAAAAGATGTTAGTGGTATACTTTTTGATATTATTATATTCGTGTTTGAGGGTTTGGAGTGATAGCTCATGAGCTAATAGCACTCGTCTAGAAGATGTAAGTACGAACCCCATCACCAGCATAGGGTGTTGTATAACTACTGGCTATTCAAATATCTTTATAAGTACCTACCACACATGACAGACACCCAGACAGACACATGCATACAAACACACAAATAAAATAAAACAAATTGTTAAAACAAGCAAAGTATTTCAACTTTGCTATTAACATCTTTTCATAAAAATTTAAAATTAGCTTAACTATAATCCCTCAAACTTCAGAACACCCATTATTTTTCATCTCTAGATTATCAACACTATGATCTGAAATAATAGGGCAAAACACCTGTGTGCTGTATTGAGAGCCATATATGAAACAAATATAGCACAATAATTTTTTTAGACTCAGAAGCAAACTTAGTGATACGAAAGTACACCCCAGTCATAGTAAAATGTAATAAGTTGGACTCATCCCAGGCATAGTAAAAGGTAATAAGTTAGACTCAAGATCTCTTGTGAGACTATGCCAGGGCCTAGCAAACACAGAAGTGGATGCTCACAGTCAGCTATTGAATGGACCACAGGGCCCCCAATGGAGGAACTAGAGAAAGCACCCAAGGAACTAAAGGGAACTGCAACCCTATAGGTGGAACAACAATATGAACTAAGCAGTACCCCGGAGCTCTTGTCTCTAGTTGCATATTTATCAAAAGATGGCCTAGTCGGCCATCACTGCAAAGAGAGGCCCATTGGACTTGCAAACTTTATATGCCCCAGTACAGGGGAATGCCAGGGCCAAAAAGGGGGAGTGGGTGGGTAGGGGAGTGGGGGGAGGTATGGGGGACTTTTGGTATAGCAGTGGAAATGTAAATGAGCTAAATACCTAATAAAAATGGAGGAAAAAAAAGAATGAAGTATCTCTTGCCAGAATTCAAAGGTGTTTGTTTTGTTTTATCTTAAGCGTAAGAGATAAGTAATAAGACCAAAATTAAATCACTATTTCCCTTCAAAACCATTAAAATATTTGAAAAGGTTGCTCTATGGGGGGCATAAGTACCCCTCCTTATATACTGTAATTTTAGTTAAAGCAATCAGCCTCAGCATAAGTTGGCTGATAGAGCAAATTATTAAGACTAACAGAAGGCCCTTGCAAAAATATATGTGCTTGTGTTAATGATGTTAGACAATAGGTTCAAAAACACAGAGCAGAAATACCCACTGACATCTGAGATATTTTATGTTATTAAACACATCTACAAAACTATCTTTAAAATGTGGAGTTAATATTCCCACGTGATTGTAAAGCCTAAGTTGTTAATAGCCTCCCCAGGGCTTTGGTTCTGTCTATGGTGCCTTCAGTGATTTTTGTCACTCCTTACATATTTTAAGCTACCACAGTGTATCCTCACAGAAATGAACCCCAGTCCTTTTGAGACCTTGCTTTTTTAGAATTAAAAATGTGCCAGTTTTCTGAAAAAATGAGTAGACTGATGAGCCATAGAAATCAAATATAAGAAATATTAAAACTGTGGAGAATTAATGCAGAAACTAACTCTCTAGAATAATCAGATATACTGGATAACATGAAATAGTCTTTATCATTCTATATCTCAAGTGCTATATTCTATGCTACTAAGACATACTAAAAAGATCCCTAAGACATATCTTAATTTGATAGAAATAAAAATTTGAATCTTAATTGTTTTCAAGAATAAATAGACCATAAAATGAGTATATATTAATGTTTTATTTCAGCTATGATGACTCTTATCTGTTAATTAGTACAAGTGAGAATAAATAAACCGATGAAATATATGCTCTCCAAAGATGAAAATAAATTCGTGCAGAAGGACAAATACACACAGACTATGTTCTAATTCCTAATGTTGAAGAATTACTTCCTTACTTGTTTCATTCCTTCCTCTCTTTCATCTTTCATTCTTTATGCCTCTTTTTCCAAACTTAGCCTCACTTATTTTTGTCATTACTATCAAATAATGTTGAATGCCATATTGACTTCTCAACAGACCACTCACAGACAAATAGGGATCTTTTACATACATAATATATGAATAAAGAATATAGGATACATGAGTGCACAAGAACCACCTGGGGCTCAAGGAGGCTTGGAAAGTCTTGAAATTAGACATTGGACAGTAACAGGATGTTCATGGGCAAAGATGGACAGGTTTAGAATAAAAGGAACAATTTTCATGCAAAGATACCTTCTTCCTTTCACCACACATGTGTGTGCCTTTTAAAGCTCTGTGTGTTGCCCTCATACAACTGTTGTATAGACAGTACTAAACGTTGTGTAAAGTGGTACTTTCAGGATAACAGATAACTTGGGTGTTATTTTTCTCCACTAGTGGGAAATGCTGGCTAATTCTTATTCTTTTTCTAGCTAATTCTTGAAAAAGGATGGTTGGGAGAAAGTAGAATCCTGTCCCTCAAAAGAGCCATTGACAAGATTTTGCTGAAAGGACCCAGATATAGCTCTCTCTTGTGAGACTATGTCGGGGCCTAGCAAACACAGAAGTGGATGCTCACAGTCAGCTATTGGATGGATCACAGGGCCCCCAATGGAGGAGCTAGAGAAAGTACTCAAGGAGCTAAAGGGATCTGCAACCCTATAGGTGGAACAACATTCTGAACTAACCAGTACCCCAGAGCTCTTAACTCTAGCTGCATATGTATCAAAAGATGGCCTAGTCGGCCATCACTGCAAAGAGAGGCCCATTGGACTTGCAAACTTTATATGCCCCAGTACAGGGGAACGCCAGGGCCAAAAAGGGGGAGTGGGTGGGTAGGGGATTGGGGGGTGGGTATGGGGGACCTTTGGGATAGCATTGAAAATGTAAATGAGGAAAATACCTAATAAAAAAAAAGAGCCATTGATTACTGTATGTAATGGCACAAGAATCAGTAAGGACTCACAGCAGAGATTAAGAAGATACTTTGGAGAAAAGTAAACAGAAGAAAGAGTGAAGTTTCTATTTTTTGGCAATGAAGTAACCATTACCCTCCTGTGGTAATGTTTCTGGAGAAATATGGGAGAATAAAAATGTTAGTTGTCAGAATTTGGGTGATTTGGAGGCATGGTTTACATGGTGTTTGGTGTGAAATTAAAATTGGTTTCACTCAAGGCTACTATATAAATATTGAGGATTGTATAAGTTAGAATGGTCTAATCTAATCTCACCCTGCTCCCAATAAATGTATGAATAAGGATGCTGGTGATGAGGTGGTAGATAGCTGTGCCCAAAATGTGCAGTAGGACAGCTGAGAACGGGTAAGTAAGCAGGAGCTGGCATATAGAAGATACCAAGGAAATATTTCTAGGAAACTGAACACTTTTCCTCATAGAGCATAGAACTTCCCCTAGTACTGCCATCTTGATTCTTTTGATATCAGTTTAAATGAAGCTCTGTGGGAACAAATGGGCAAGGGTAAAAGATACCAGACCTCCTGGTGGGAAAAGAAAGATTCTCATACTCAGCAGAGAAGAAAAACATCCAGCCTGAAAATATGAAAAAAAAATAATAATAATAACTTAATTACAGAGGGCAAGAAATGGAAAACTTAAAGGGGAAAGAAAGGCAGAATGAGTTTGTAAAGTTCAGTTGCTTGCTTGGTTTACGTTTGGGTTGAGGGTTTGTTTGTTCTTGTGACAGGGTCCTTCTATGTGTCCTACCACACCTACAAGGTGAAGTTTCCATCCATGCTATAAAATACAATATTCTCCCTTTTGCATAGAAATGAACCTTGATCAATTCAATCTTGTTCTAAGAATTACCTCAAAGTATTAACTACTTATAAGCTGAAATAATTTTAATAACTATTTTAATTAATTGCCATCATGGACAAAATGATAGATGAGAGCAGAGATTCTTTTCTAGTCATGCTAATAAAGTACATTATAAAAGTAAGTCAGAATAATCTTTAGAGATCAAATTTCAGAAAAATGAAACAGTCTTTTAAAAGTTATTTGAGGCAGATGGAGGGAGGAAACAGGGTGGGAAAGTGTGTGAGGAGGGAACAGGAGTGGGGGAATCAGGTATAGGGAGAGCCTGGGAAAGAGGGCCAAGAGAGTTAATGAAATCTGTAGCTAGTTGGGGACGGGGAATTTATGATCTCTAGGGCTTGCCAGAGACCTGGGTTGAATGAAGCTCCTGGGAGCCTATGGGGGTGACTCTCACTGTAACTTGTAGCAGTAGAGGATATGGCCTGAAGTGAAAAGATAAGGACACCACTCACGAAGAAAAAAAAAAAAGAACCTTTGATATAAAAGGTGTCATGCCTAGAAGAAGTGCAGGGACAAAGAAGCAGCAGAGACTGAAGGAATAGCCAAACAAACACTGGCCCAACTTGAGACCCATACAGTGGGCAAGAACCAAACCCTGACCCTATTAATGATACACAGTTATGCTTGCATACAGGAGCCTAGCATAACTGTCCTCTGAGAGGCTCCAACCAGCAGCTGACTGAAAGAGATGCAGAGACCTTCACACAGCTAAACACTGAATAGAACTCAAGGAGTCTTATATAAGAGTTGGAGAAATGATTGAGGGACCCAGAGGGGATAAGAACTCCACAGGACAACAAGTTAGAGTGAACTAACATAGACCCTTGGAGGTTCCCAGAGACTGAACCAACAACCAAAGAGCTACCATGGCTCAGACATTGCTCTAGCTCAATCCACTCCATCACATATGTAGTAGATGTGCAACTTACTCGTCATGAGAGTTCCCCAACAACTAGAACGGGGGTTGTCCCTCATTCTGATGCCTGATTATGGATTCTATTCTCCTAACAGTGTTACCTTGTCTAAAGTCTTGGAGAGGATGTGCCCAGTCCTTTAGTGACTTGATGTGGCAGGATTGGTTGGTTCTCAGGGAGTGCCTCTCCCTTCTCAAAGGAGGTGAGGGAAGAGGCTGTACGGGAACTTTGAAGATGGAAGATCTGTGATCTGGATGGGAAGTGAATAAATAAGTTAATTAATGAAGAAAAAAGTTATTTGATTCCTTCATGTAGAGGACAAATTGATGTAGCATTTTTCATATGTGATCATGAAATAAGTTCCATACTTTAGGAGGAAAGTTTTACAGAGAAAATAGAAAAAAAAAACATTGATAATAATACAATACTTTGATTTGCTCCAAATTATTATTATTTTAATTATTCTACAGTTTAGATGCCTTTATTATATGCTACGTACTACCTTGAACTCCATACATAAAATTAAATTCCTTAAACATTTATAATCAGGGAACTCAGTGGTTTAGGTTTTATTTGATGACACCTTCACAGGGAGACAATATGCAGTGATGAAGTCTGCCCAAGACTAGAGGAATGTTATGTGAGATTCTAAACCATCAATGATGAACCAGCATATGGAAAGGAAGCTGTATTGGGGTTAATCTCTTCTGAACCCACCACATCATGTTTTGTGTGATAATGACAATAGTGATGATGATGACAACCACAATGGCAGCATGACCATAACAGCAGCAATAAAACAGGCTAAATCATCACCACAGTGATAACTTAGATGGCAAACATGTTTATACAGGATTATTAAGCAACACCAACACTGAGGGTGAACTTAGTAGCAATGAGTGAAGTTTGCTGATGCCTGGAAATTTTGTGCTCATAGGAGTCTGGCTTGCATGGTTGGGCATTTTGAACATGCTTCTAAAGTGGCAAGATTTTATGGAAGACTGAGTAGCATAATCTAAGCCAGCAGTTTTCATTCTTAATATAAAATAAGGAAGAGATGAAAAAAATTATCCTGAGTCAGATATTTTGATATATCTCTTACACACACACACACACACACACACACACACACACACACACACTCACCCCAATAAACAAACAAACAAACAAACAAATAAATAAATAAATAAATAAATAAATAAATAAGAAAGGTGAGATCAAATGTATTGGAATTCTGACTTCCCCAAATACTGGTTATATTATTTTTTTATTGTTTATTTTCCTTATTTATATAATGTGGTTAATTATGTTTGGTAGTAATCTCAAAAATTAGAAGTAAAGCATCTTAAGAGGTACATTTGGTGCCTGTTATATTTACTACTTTATCAGAGATTTGTATCTACATTAAGAAATTTAATTACATGCATCTCATTAGCAATATTTTTCATACAAGTAAGATTTTTTAAAAGTGGGATTAATGTGTTCCTAGCAGACATTAGTTTATCAACCATGAGCTGCAGTGTAACAAGTCAATAGTTTCTAGATGTAAACAATGTGGAAACTACTCATTTATTTGATTTCCAAGTTCACTTCTGTTGTTTTAGATTCATACTAATTGACCTCTGAGTTAATCCCTGTGGTTTTGAATACCTCCTAGAAAAGTGTTTTGCAGAAGATATGCATTTTACCCTTTAAATCCTTTTGTTCATTTTAATTCATTTCAGAAAATGTCTAAAGTCTTTAACAAAGAACTACCTTCGTTTATTAGTTGAACTATAATTTAGTGAACTTCTACTGCTTAAAGTACAGGGATGACATAATCAATTATAATTGTTTTAAAATTGTTTTATCTTTTTTTTTTTTAACCTCAAAGGTAATAATAGCACTTTTCATTAGTGGATCATGTTATAAAGGTGAACTAACAGGGAAGGATGTTCCCCAGTTGTTCAAGAGGACGTTGAAAAAGCAGAGAACTAAGTTGTATTTCTGTCTATGCTGTTGACTTCCTAGGTGTGAACTTAGGCAAGTCACTAACATAAGACCCACCTTTCATATGCAGTAATTTTGTCATATGCATAAATGTTGTCAGGGGTCTTCCTGATTATTAGGAAGGATAATAATTCCTCTTTGACCCCCCACTGCCTTCCTCCATCTCTCCTCTCCCTCTTTTACTGGACTCTTCCTTGACTAAGTGATTCCAATCTGTTTTCATTTCATATCTATTCTGTCACCTGCTTATCCTGTTAGACCTCTTCTGCTCTCTCCTCACATTTTCCTCTCTCTCACACACACACTTAAATCTAGACCATGAAGACACGGTTTTACATATGTCACTCTAGCCTGTTATTTGTCTTTCTATTTACAATATGGGTATTTTTCAGTATATTGGATATGGGAAGAAGGAAATGACCAGTTACCTAAAAATAAGTTGTCTCATTTTGAGATAGAAAAACAGGAGTCCATTTTCAGTTTCTCTCTTGAATTTGTGGTGTTCAGTGAATCACTACATTATTCTAAATTGTTTTCTTGCCTTTAAAGGACATTTGGTGAAATTAATATTTCAATGTTGTGCTATGGAATAAATTGAATTATATTTAGTATATAGTTTATCACCCAGCTTAGCTTTTGATTACTTTAGTATAATGCTTATTGAAAGCCACTGAAAGGTATCAATTCCAGTGTTAAAAGAACAAAATAACAAAATCTCTCTGTTGAATATTTCTCTACATATTTCTATGTTCCACTAAATGAAACACACGCACATACACACACATGCAAACAGGCATGCATGTGCATTCATGCATGCTGGGTGGGGGAACAGAAAGAGATTCATTTTCTGATTTCATTTCTTGAATAACTTATTCTTACTGGTTCCATTTTATCTGGAATATATCACTGCATTTTCCTAAACATATAGAATTATTCCTGCCTTATGGCCTTTGTACACATTTTCTTTATTTCTCTTAAAATTTTCTTTCATCAGAAAGTTAGCTACCTCAACTTTTTTAGATTTTTGTTTAGACATGAGTGGATTCTTCCTTGTCTACACTATTTGAAATTTTCATCTGCTCCCCATTGGCGAGGAATTTCTAACATTTTTTCTAATTAATGTGTTATCCTCTTCTTCGTATATTATAAAATTATCTCAAAACTCTGTAGCTTAAACCAGTAAATAATAGTTTTCTATAATATCTATGAATGAGGACTTCTGATAGTGTTTGGCTAGGTGCCCACTGCCTAGTGTCTGCAGAGTCACAGACAGGCTCCATGGTCCTGTGGACTTTTCTGAAGCCTGGGGTAGTTCTTACTTTCAGAATCACTTGTGATTAGCAGGATTTCATTCTCGTAGGCTGCAGGATGTTGGTCAGAGGGCTTGTTAATATCTTTTCAGTGTATAATTTCATCATTTTTCTATTCCATTTCTTCCTTAAATCTCTCAGACATAAATCTACTATTCAAGGCCTCTACTTCTTTAATTGTTGTAAGCACACACACACACACACACACACACACACACACACACACACTCCTGAATATAAATAAACTGAATATAATAAACTTGTTTGGTCCATATACTGTTTCTTGCGCCACACATGTCTTTTCATAAAACAACCTGAAACATGCAGGAAAAATCAAACCAGTGAGTGAGGACATCCACAGTGGAAGCTATAATAGAGTACCAAGGTGACAGGAGGACTATATTCTCTTTCTTTAGTAACTGCCTCTGCCCATACTCAAAAGGCAGATATTATACTCAGGAGTAAGGAGATCACATAGAGGTGAGTTGCCAAGCAGTAATGACCATCTTACAACTTACTCATGATATCATGCTTATAGCACTTTTAGCTATTATTGGTTTTGATTTATGCATTGTTATGCTGTAAGAGTTTTGTACAGTGACCTGGACATATTGTGATATCTTTACATATGTGCTGGGTACACAAATAAAATCCAGAATCTACAAGCTGTGCTTAATAATGGTCACTTCTGCATATTCCCAGACATTCTATTTCCTAACTGCCCTTGTATTTTTTAGATTACTTATATTTTATCTGTATTCCTATGAGAGTCCTGAATTACATAATAAGAGAGAATAGTAGGGTGCTTCCCTTAAACCTTCATGTTTTGGAATCAATGAGTCTCTCTTGGTTATCATACCTGGAACAATAGCAAAACCAAAATAAATACATGAAAAATTATGAGCAAAATGGAGAGAATCTCAGAGGTCATTAGACTCTGCTATGTAGTTTTGTTGACAAATCAGGTTAATGTATGAGCAAAGCTCATAGCTCATGAGTAAGGTTTCATTCTTGGTTTTCAATCATTAACTTCATAGAAAATTACTGATTTTTTCCAACTATCCAATTTTGGGCTTTTGTTATTTTCTTTTGGGTAGACATCTGGATCACTGTTAAGTAATATCCATTGGTAAAGAATATTATAATTTATCAAGGGAAAATCTTGCTGCATAGAAGCATAGTTCAGTGGCTACTCCATGCCTTTTTAATAGCACTAAATTTAGAAAACCTCATGTAGTACAAACAAGCAGGAGAAGAACATCGGTGGCAGAAAGAACACCTTGTTCCCATTTGAAGCTAGGTGAGATTCAACTGAAGAAAAGTGCAGTTTGATGAGCTCAGCAACATCTGTTTCTCCTGATTTCACTGTTGTTGTGAGTTAATGAATAGTGACTGGTGCTTAGGGAGAGGAGGAATCCCAGTAACCTCCACCCGCATTCTGTCCTCTTCCTTTATTAGAACTGCCTTTAAGACCGTTCTCAAGATGTTACCTTGGCTTTCCTAAGTTCCAACTCTTCCAGCCTCAGCATCTCAAGTAGCTGAGAAGACAGGCATGATGCACCATGCCCAGTGGCTGTTCTTTATGTTACTTGTGAAATAGAAGAAAGTCCAGTGTCCATCAAGGATGGCATGAGAGAATGTATGTGCAAGCCAAAGCACCTTCTTGTGAGAGGTATCTTGCATGTGAGCCAACACATTAGCTTTTATGCATCAAATAAGTCTTTCCACTACAATATGTAAAAGAGTGGTGTGCTAGTCCTTTTTCTTGTTTCTGTGACAAAATTCCTGTGAAAAGAAACTTAAGGAAAAAATTATCTTGGTTCCCAGTTCAAGGTCACAGAGCCCATATGGAAAGAATGTGGGCAGGAGTTGGCTACACATATTGAATCCACAGCCTGGGAAAAAAGTATGCAATTAATGTTACTGCTCAGCTCACTTCTTCCTTTTTGTTCAGTAAGGATCCTAAACAATAATGTTCTCCTGCACACACTTAGGCTGGGTCTTTCCATGTCAGTCAGTGTAATTTAGAAAGCCCATGTAGTCATGTCATTAGTATTCTTTCCATGGTGAGTCTCACTCCTGTCAAGTTGACAATCAAGATGTTCTATCACAGGAAGAATACACTCCTTCTCTACTATAGATCAAGAATGTAGCATAACAGAGGCTCCCCGACTGGTCCTCTGAAACCATCTCTAGGGAGAATATTTCTCTCCTAGACCTGATTTTAGAAAAAGAAATGTCTTGAAAAGATTAAGTCGCTTTTCTTAGAGCAGTCTATCTTATTTACACCAGCATTATAATTTTAAATAAACAATCAAGAAGGGCTACAGAAAAAAAATTAATGATCACCACAAGATCAAAAATAATTTACCAGTGATGAGATTTAAAAGATGCAGGCTTTTTCATATTATGTAGAATTTAATTTGATGAGCATAAGAAGAGAACACATTTCTCTTCAATAATTGAAATATTAGATAAATTTAATTATATTAAAATTATTCCCATATAAGTTGCAAAGCACCTGTATAGCTGACACAGAAGAACATGGGTGTTAAAGGTTTTCAGTAGAATTGAAAAATAGGGATATTCCTTTTAGAAAACAACTTAGAGCCAGTTCATTTAGAGTTAGAAGAATTGTAAAAGAATGAGACAAATATGGTTAGGCTAGAGGTAGCATAAAGTGTAAAAACAGTCAACATATTTGCTAAATAAAAGCTGTTATTTACATTAGCACTTAACAGAGTAAACAAGAAAAAATTGTTTTACTAATAAAGACAAAGGTAACAATGCAGCTGTAACAATCCAGGGTTTTAAAATTATATTTCAATCATTTAGGATGCATTATGAAAACTGCTGTTAAACCAAATGTAAACAACCATGAAAGCAGCGGTGCAGTGTGTCTGGTGGATAAAACACTGAGCTGCAAACACCTAGCTTTTTCAGCTGGATTCCCAAGTGTCATGATTCACTTCCTCAGATCCTCGGTTTCCTAACCTATAAGATCTATATAATAAATATTAACTGAACACAACTCTTAGACAGTATGCACTGTATAAACTCGATCTCATACATACATGAAATTGAAAAAATTCAAATAACTTGGTTTTTTGATAATTTGTTTTACTTCTACTGATATTTCATCTCTTCAAACCCAGATTGCTTCTTATTGGCACAATAATCAGGGTTATTCACTATCCTGTGCATGATAGTTTTAAAACATCTCATTATCAAGGTTTTAGTGGATGGATAATTGGCAATAATTCAAATAAATATTTTTCTTGCATTCTTGTATAAGGTTTCAACAGAATTATAATTTTCAAGCACATTAAAAGTATTACAGAAATTCAAGTTTTAATATTATGCTTTCCTTGATAGTCACAAAATCATGAATCAGAATTACTAATTCATGTTTTTTTTTCTTTGTGGTGTATGTGTGTGTGTGTGTGTGTGTGTGTGTGTGGATACATGTGGAGATGTGTGTGAACATGTTTACTTCATTGTGGTCACATGTGTGCAAATCTGTAAGCATATGTGTACGCTTGATTATGGATTCCAGAGGTTAAAGTGAGTATATTTCTCGATCACTCTCTATCTTATAATTTTGGGGCAGGGTCTCTCACCAAAAATGGCTAGTTGGCAAAGGGGAGCTCTCTATGACTTTCTGTGTCTTGGCACTTGCAGCATAGGGCTTGCAGGCACATGCTGTACAGATTTGATTTTTTACCTGGATGCTGGAAATCTAAACTCAAGCTTACATGGTAGGCACTTTAGAGACTGAGCCATTTTTCTAAACCTCTAAAATTACTACCACCAATTCTTGAAGTTATATTTAATTTGTTGACAAAGAACAATAAACCCATTCAAAATGCATCCCAATGGTTTAGAAACTTTACTCAGTGAAGGAAGGTCTCAAGACCACAAAGAGCTTCCTACAGTTAGAAAGCACCTGAGTTCTAAAGTTCTGGTCTCAATTCCCTCATTATTATCCCAGATAGTTTCAAGAAATTCTCATAATATGTTTCTGACTATGTAAAACAAGACTCACGTCCAAGATCTATAATCCAAGAGATACAGTAGAGATGGTGTTTACAGTGACCAGGGCTTGTGGCCTCTTATGTTAGTTTCATAAAGGCACAAGTTTTTGTCTTATTAAGAGAGAGACAGAGAGAGAGAGAGAGAGAGAGAGAGAGAGAGAGAGAGAGAACTCCCCCCTTTGTGACATGTTCTAGGATTGTGGTTTCCTCTGCTTATCTAACCAAAAACTAACTGTGCTGAGGACCTGCTTGGCAGAAAATCAAGAACTGAGCCCTTCATTATACTATTTCTCCTCTTTACATGTAAACCGATCAGCTGCCTACTTCTCTAGATTATCCAGGAAGGAAGAAGACCCAGTCTCCAAAATGATGCTTAAAAATATTGCCAATTGATAAAATGCCTGAATGTATGTAGTTCCCTAAATTTCCACTGATGGTGCTCTGTAAGTCAGGGTAAATTTAAGGGAACTTCAAAGGAAAATGTGTGATCAAGGTATGATCGTGTAAATTATTATGTAGCCTAATAATAATAAATGTTGAGCTAGCCAAATGATTTCCACTATATACTTTTACTCATCAAAAATACCTAAACTGATAGAAAGTAGAACACCACCACCCTAGGGTAATCCAGTCCTCACTTCACATTGTCTGCACTGCCTCCAGAATGTGTGCTTTTTCTTTCTCTTCTTAATAAAATTAAGTGTTCAAGTGTTCTCTTCTTAATAAAATTTTCCTTACTGGGTCTTATTGTCTGTCTATAAACTATTTACAAGACCAACAACCTGGACAAAAGGAGTCTGAACTTCCTAGCCAATTCCCTAACAATAATTCAATTTTGATATTTTTTTTTCAAAGAAAAAGTTCATTGGGGCACGGAGTCTGCAGACACCCACAAGGTCCCCACAGGACCCTCCACGGGATCTTAAGACCTCTGGTGAGTGGATCACAACTTCTGCCAGGAGGCAGGTTCAAACACCAGATATCTGGGCACCTTCCCTGCAAGAGGAGAGCTTGACTGCAGAGAATAATCTGAACACTGAAACTCAGGAAAGAGTTGATAGAGGTCTCTATTCCAGGTCTGCTGATAGAGGCTAAAAATCACCTGAAGAACAAGCTCTAACCAGAGACAACTATAACAACTAACTCCAGAGATTACCAGATGGCGAAAGACAAATGTAAGAATCTTACTAAGAGAAATCGGGACCACTGACCATCATCAGAACACAGCACTCCTACCCCCACCCAGTTCTGGCCACCCCAACACATCCGAAAAGATAGTCCAGGATTTAAAAGCAGATCTCATGATGATGGTAGAAGACATCAAGAAGGACCTTAATAACTCACTCAAAGAAATACAGGAGAACACTGCTAAACAGGTAGAAGACCTTAAACAGGAAGCACAAAAATCCCTTAAAGAATTGCAGGAAAACTTGACCAAACAGGTGATGGAATTGAATAAAACCATCCAAGACCAAAATTGGAAATAGACACAATGAAGAAAACCCAAAGTGAGGCAACTCTGGAGATAGAAACCCTAGGAAAGAAATATGGAACTATAGATGAGAGCATCAGTGACAGAATACAAGAGAGGGAAGAAAGAATCTCAGGTGCAGAAGATTCCATAGTGAACATCAGCACAACAATCAAAGAAAATACAAAATGCAAAAAGATCCTAATTCAAAACATCCAGAAAATCCAGGACTCAATGAGAAGACCAAACCTACAGATAATAAGAGTAGATGAGAATGAAGTTTTTCAACTTAAAGGAACAGCAAATATCTTCAACAAAATTATAGAAGCAAACTTCCCAAACCTAAAGAAAGAGATGCCCATGAATATACAAGAAGCCTACAGAACTCCAAATAGACTGGACCAGAAAATAAATTCCTCCTGACACATAATAATCAGAACAACAAATGCACTAAATAAAGATAGAATATTAAAAGCAGTAAGGGGAAAAGGTCAAGTAACATATAAAGGCAGGCCTATCAAAATTATACTACACATTTCACCAGAGACTAAGAAGGCAAGAAGATCCTGGACAGATGTTATACAGACACTAAGAGAACACAAATGCCAGCCCAGGCTACTATACTCAGCCAAACTCTCAATTACCATAGATGGAGAAACCAAAGTATTCCACGGGTAAACCAAATTCACACATTATCTTTCCACAAATCCAGCCCTTCAAAGGATAATAACAGAAAAAAGAATACAAGGACGGAAACCATGCCCTAGAAAAAGCAAGAAAGTAATCCCTCAAAAAACCAAAAAGAAGACAGCCACAAGAAAAGAATGCCAAATCTAACAACAAAAATAATAGGAAGCAACAATCACTTTTCCTTGATATCTCTTAATATCAATGGACTCAATTCCCCAATAAAAAGACATATACTAACAGATTGGCTACACAAACAGGACCCTACATTCTGCTGCTTACAGGAAACCCATCTCAGGGAAAAAGTTAGACACTACCTCAGAGTGAAAGGCTGGAAAACTATTTACCAAGCAAATGGTCTGAAGAAACAAGCTGGAGTAGCCATTCTAACATCGAATAAAATTGATTTCCAACCCAAAGTTATCAAAAAGACAAGGAGGGACACTTCATTCTCATCAAAGGTAAAATCCTCTAAGAGGAACTCTCAATTCTGAATATCTATGCTCCAAATGCAAGGGCAGCCACATTCATAAAAGAAACTTTAGTAAAGCTCAAAGCACACATTGCACCTCACTAAATAATACTGGGAGTCTTCAACACACCACTTTCATCAATGGAAAGATTGTGGAAACAGAAACTAAACAGGGATACAGTGAAACTAACAGAAGTTATGAAACAAATGAACTTAAAAGATATCTACAGAACATTTTATCCTAAAACAAAAGGATATACCTTCTTCTAAGTACCTCGTGGTACCTTCTCCAAAATTGACCACATAATTGGTCACAAAACAAGCCTCTACACATACAAAAATATTGAAATGGTCCCATGCATCCTATCAGATCACCATGAACTAAGGATGATCTTCAATAACAAAATAAATAATAGAAAGCCAACATATATGATAGTAAATATAAGTGACCCTAAAAATTCCACCAGAGAACTCCAAAGCCTGAAAAACAGCTTCAATGAAGTAGCTGGATATAAAATTAACTCAAACAAGTCAATGGTCTTGCTGTAAAAGAAGGATAAATAGGCTGAGAAAGAAATTAGGGAAATGACACCCTTCTCAATATTCAAAAATAATATAAAATACCTTGGTGTGACTCTAAGGAAGTGAAATATCTGTATGATAAGAACTTCAAGTCTCTGAAGAAAGAAATTAAAGATCTCAGAAGATGGAAAGATCTCCCATGCTCATGGATTGGCAGGATCAATATAGTAAAAAGGGCTATCTTGCCAAAAGCAATCTACAGATACAATGCAATCTGCATCAAAGTTCCAACTCAATTCTTCAACGAATTAGAAAGGGCAATCAGCAGATTCATCTGGAATACCAAAAAACCTAGGATAACAAAAACTCTTCTCAAGGATAAAAGAACCTCTGGTGGAATCACCATGCCTGACCTAAAGGTGTACTACAGAGCAATTGTGATCAAAACTGCATAGTACTGGTATAGTGACAGACAAGTAGACCAATGGAACAGAATTGAGGACCCAGAGATGAATCCACACACCTATGGTAACTTGATATTTGACAAGGGAGCTAAAACCATCCAGTGGAAAAAAGACAGCATTTTCAACAAATGGTGCTGGCACAACTGGTGGTTATCATGAAGAAGAATGCGAATTGATCCATTCCTATCTCCTTGTACTAAGGTCAAATCTAAGTGGATTAAGGAACTCCACATAAAACCAGAGATACTGAAACTTATAGAGGAGAAAGTAGGGAAAAGCCTCAAAGATATGGGTACAGGGGAAAAATTCCTGGATAGAAGAGCAATGGCTTGTGCTGTAAGATTGAGAATCAATAAATGGGACCTCATAAACTTGTAAAGCTTCTGCAAGGCAAAAGACACCATCAATAAGACAAAAAGACCACCAACAGATTGGGAAAGGATCTTTACCTATCCCAAATCGGATAGGGGACTAATATCCAATATATATAAATAATTCAAGAAGGTGGACTCCAGAAAATTGAATAATCCCATTAAAAAAATGGGGCTCAGAGCTGAACAAAGAATTCTCACCTGAGGAATACCAAATGGCTGAGAAGCACCTGAAAAAAATGTTCAACATCCTTAATCATCAGGGAAAAGCAAATCAAAACAATCCTGAGATTCCACCTCACACCAGTCAGAATGGCTAAGATCAAAAATTCAGGTGACAGCAGATGCTGGTGAGGATGTGGAGAAAGAGGAACACTCCTCCATTGTTGGTGGGATTGCAAGCTTGTACAACCACTCTGGAAATCAGTCTGGTGGTTCCTCAGAAAATTGGACAAAGTACTTCTGGAGGATCCCTTAATACCTCTCCTGTGTATATATCCAGAATATGTCCCAACCGGTAAGAAGGACACATGCTCCACTATGTTCATAGCAGCCTTATTTATAATAGCTAGAAGCTGGAAAGAACCCAGATGCCCCTCAACAGAGGAATGGATACAAAATGTGTTACATTTACACAATGGAGTACTACTCAGCTATTAAAAAGAATGAATTTATGAAATTCCTAGCCAAATGGATGGACCTGGAGGGCATCATCCTGAGTGAGGTAAACCAATCACAAAGGAACTCACACAACATGTACTCACTGATAAGTCGATATTAGCCCAGAAACCAGGATACCCAAGATATAAGATACAATTTTCTAAATGCATGAAACTCAAGAAGAACGAAGACCAAAGTGTGGCCACTTTGCCCCTTTTTTGAATTGGGAACAAAACACCCATGGAAGGAGTTACAAAGACAAAATTTGGAGCTGTGATGAAAGGATGGACCTTCTAGTGATCACCATATCAGGGGATTCATCCCATAATCAGCTTCCATATGCTGACACCATTGCATACACTAGCAAGATTTTGCTGAAAGGACCCTGATATAGCTGTCTCTCGTGAAACTATTCCGGGGCCTAGCAAACACAGAAGTGGATGCTCACAGTAAGCTATTGGATGGATCACAGGGCCTCCAATGATGGAGCTAGAGAAAGTATCCTAGGAGCTAAAGGTAACTGCAACCCTATAGGCGGAACAACATTATGAACTAAGCAGTACCCCGGAGCTCTTGTCTCTAGCTGCATATGTATCAAAGATGGCCTAGTCAGCCATCACTGGAAAGAGAGGCCCATTGGACTTGCAAACTTTATATGCCCCAGTACAGGGGAATGCCAGGGCCAAAAAGGGGGAGTGGGTGAGTAGGGGAGTGGGTGTGGGGTGGGTATATGGAACTTTTGGGAAAGCATTGAAAATGTAAACGAGGAAAATACCTAATAAAAAATAAATTAAAAAATCCAAAAAAAGATAATAAAGTATAATGCATCAAATTCTTGCCAATTTAATTTTTTTTCATTAGCTTCTAATGTATAATTGTTTTTAAGAGGAAGTTATTGTCTATTTTGTAGACATACAGAGTTATAATAAAAAAATCAAACCTCAAAGACAAGTATTATTACATGAATTATTGATATTGTTTTATATCACTATTACCTCAAGGACTGAAGTGTTCTCTTTTTAGTAGTCTCTCTATCCCTCCTTGTGTCCTTCCATTGACTCAAACCCCTCAAAGTCACCTTCTTCCTCTCACCAATATTCTGTCTTCACTTTCAACACTGCAACATTCCAGATCTTGTATAAAAATTCTACTTATAGTTTTCTGAAATGTTTGTACCTATGATGATGTTCTAAATTTTTCTACATGGTGAATAGAATATATGCTGTTCATAAGAAATAGACAAAATAAGAGTTGTTCAGCTTGACTGAGAATCTTAGCTATGACCAAAGCTTGAAACTGTTACTAGTTTCTATTCTCCCCATTCACTTTAATCCAAACTGTCCCTGACCCCTGAGTTAGTTTTTCATCTCATTCTACCCTGTATCAGTTGCTTGGCATTTCTGTGACCAGAATACCTAACAGAGGCAGCTCAGGAAGGCAGAATTTATTTTGGCTTGCAGTTGAAGGATATAGAGTCAATTGTGGTAGGGACTGTAGTCGTGGCTCAGCATGCACTGAATGCTTACAACTGGTGTTGTTGCATGTCTAAATCTCAAGTTGGGGAGAGGGCTAAAAGTGAAAGCAAAGCCAGATTGTGTCCCTGAAGGGCCAATCCTCACTAATCCACTTGCTCCAGAACAGTGCCATCAGCTGGAGACCAAGCATTCAAACACACAGGTCTATGGCAGAATACCATTTCACAGTGCTCCCGTGGCATCCTAATGATAACACGTTTCTAAAGCATCCTTTCTTGGTTTTCAGTGGTGGGGTCATTTTCATGGGTTTATTCAAAAATGACTTTTTATAGTCTAAACATTTCCTAGAAGGGTACAATATTTATGTGAAAGAAAAAGACATCAGACACCTATTAAATATATTATTGAAAGGACATTAACTGGTGTTCTACTTTTATAATTTCAATCAACTCATGCTAAACATGAAAAATATATGCATTCCACTTGTCACCTTGGAACAGAATTTTTAGAGGACAACAGTAGCAATTTTACGCATGCACTGCTCAGCGCAGCACCTAGCACTTCTTGGGTGCTAATAAATATTGAACAACCCAGCAATCAAGCCCTCCAGGCAATGGCTGCAGTTGTTAGTCGACACATATGCAGACTTTACACAGTAGGAATTGCCAATCAAACAGCAAGATCTGAACACACGGAAAATAACAGAGACAATAACAGCAGCATCACCTTCAAGTAGAAAGGACAATCTATATGTATAAATTGAGCAATATATGAATTAAAGTATTCATGCTTTCCTTTGCATTCTTTCATGAATTTCCATAACTCACTGCATGTGAAATTAACCAAATGTGCCACCGTGATAATATGCTTATAAAAGGGTTAATAGTCACAAATTCTTTTTAAATGATAAATATTAATAATGTTGCCTAAACTGAGAATAAAAATTGTGTAGAATATGGGGTAGTCTCTTCTTGTGATCAACCCCACAAGCCTGAGAGTCCACTACCATATCTCTTCACTCACATATCCAGCTAAGAATTACACATGTGAACTTTCCTCAGAGCACATAGCAGTTGCCTTTAGTACTAAGCCATTGTAATTAAGAAATCTTATTCAGGTTGTTCAGACAATTAAGATGCATTTAGTGAACTGTATCATTGCCCCTTTTGACAACGTTGTCTTTCTGATGTCTGGGAAGAGTTAATGAATCTCCAAATATCCCCAATCTTTGAGCAAAAAGAAAAAAATTAACTTTTCCTCAGGGATGTGACCCAGTTGTTAAAAATAAAAGTTAAACTCTTCGTAAGGAGCAGGATAAATGGAGCTCTGCCTACTGAGGTGTTGGGAAAGCCTTAGTGTGCTCGTCCTCTTCCTTCTCACATACACTTTCCTGTGATCCTCGTTCTTGTGTCAACCCTTTAGTGAATACTGTTTGAGCTGCTTAAAATTATACATTCAACGCCAGTTCTATGCTCTAAGGAATATTTAATGTGAGGCGTCATTCACTTTTGCATGGAAATTAGCTCTGCAGTGTGAAAACTGGCTTCAGGTGAATTCTACTTTAGAAAAAAAAAGCTGCAAGTGAGAACAGGAAGAGCCTGAGAGCAAGCAGCATGGTCATGACAGAGTCACCCTGGACAGCTTGGGGCAGGTGGGGGTGGGGATGGGGGTGGGGGTGGGTCGAGGCACTCTAAAGCTGGTTCTGTGACTTCATCAATGTAGAGTGTCGTACAGCTTCTTCACTGTAAAGAACATACATACAAACAGTGAAAACTCAGGCAGACCTAGCATAGCTAAAACATGGATATGATTTTCTTTCTTTTCTTTTTGGTTTTTCACTTAAATCTCAAGATCAGGAACGCTGAGTTTGGCTTACCTTTGACATTTTAAAGACACAGAAACCTCAGCATAGCAAGCCTTGGTCTGTCTTTTCTCTTTAAAATGTGTGTTGCTATATTCTCCTTGTGACCAGCAGGTAACATCGAATCACCTCACCCACCCACAGCGCTACATTGATGCAGATCATCTATTCAGTGTTAGCTGAGGGTTTGTGACACACCAGGCACAGGAACATCTGCAAAGTGTCAATGACGATGCCAATCCCCTTCCTGCTCCAAGGAAACTAACACTACAGAAGAGAACATAGACATATGGAGACCGCTATGCACTATGTGAGAAAGGCTACAGGAGCTGCATGGGCAAATTATTTTATAAGCAAAGGGAGAGGAGAAGCCATTTGGGGCTTTTACCTGAAGAGAGAGAGAGAGAGAGAGAGAGAGAGAGAGAGAGAGAGAGAGAGAGAGAGAGAGAGAGAGAGTTAAACTGAGTTGAGAGAATAAGAGAAGTAGGTTACAAATTTCTAGATATAAGATCAATCAGTTCTCTTTATCCTTCTTTGCTAATCCTTCAGAACATGTAATTCTGAAGATTCTGATTTTCCACTCAGTTTTAGAAGATATAGAGTTAATTTTTTACTTTAAAAGTCAAAAATTCTGCTTTGATCATTGTACTTGGTATTCACATATTAAAATAATGTACTACATCTAATATAAATATATAAACATTGTTCCCATTAAACTTTAAAACAGAACTTTCTTTTAAAATACTTAAGGTATCTCTGAATGACAATGTAAATCTATTCCTCAACAGGAGTGGTAAACTACTCTCTTTTTAAATCCTTGAATCTTTTAGATATTACTGTAATTTGTCCTTAGGTAAGAGAAGATAGTATAATTCTGTTGGGGAAACCCACAATGTACTTTCTGTGGTGCAAAACCAAAAGATCATCAACCATGAGCTTCCAGTGTGATCGATCCATAGAGATTCATTGGGTGCAATGGGACCAGGCAAAGAAAAACAATAGGCTCATTCAGGAAACCATCATAGAAGGTCATAATATTAAATAATATGGTCTCTACCATGAGTCTTAAAGGGAGAAGGAGAGAGAGACAGAGACAGAAAAAGAGAACCAGGCAGAAGAAATGTGAGCTAATGCCTAGAAGTATAAAATAGCATCCTAGAGATTTAAGGATCTCAGAAAATGAAACATGCTCAAAGGAAAGAAAGCTTATGAACCTGACATGGTAAATAGTTATCAGATGCACAAGGAGTAGTGTGTTACATTTGATAGACTAAGTTTATAAAAGAGGAAAACTGACCTCAGGATTCAGTGAGTCTCAGACATACAATGGCAGAGTCAGGAGTAGGCCCACATCTGTCCTTCTCCAGAGCCTGCACTTGATCCCAAATCCATAAATGACCCTTCGTTAGCGTGATTCTCTTTTTCCTTTCTCTTTCTTACATCTATGGTGTGGCAGGAGGTACAGCAGTGTGAGGAGACCCTGAAGGAAGAAAAAAATCCAGTCACATCAAGAATGTGCTCAGGATTCACAGTGCATAGACAAGATGAAAAACTACCCTAGTAAAAACATATCACTCAGGCAGAGATGTGCTATCGGAACCCATTGGTTCTGTTTTCTTGATAAAGCAATAGAAAATTAAAGTTATGGTGGGCCCACAATTTTAATAGGTGCAACCATATAACCTAGTCAGTAAATGAGTAGAAAACAGAAAGATGATAGAACATAAGCCCCATGGTGATTGAATTTATAGTCTAGATGAAGTGGAAAAGGCATGAATGTTATCTAAAATTACATAACAATATTACTCAAAGAGAATATTTTATTCTCTGACAATGGTAAGCTAAAAGTGAAAAGTAGACCTAGAGACTAGAACACATTTTAAGAGAAAGGTCAACTGTAAAAAAGCAAAATAATGTTATGGTTCATGGCCATCACAACATGAGGAACCATATTAAAGGGTGACAGCGGTAGATCTACTTTTCGTTCTCATTGTAACCTTTTGTGTTAGAGCTCTTCAGACTCTTAGGTTGTTTAATACATATTCCAAGAATCTCCAGCCTTTTGCAAGCATTGGCTTTACAGAAGCCCCTTTGCCCACTGGACAATGGCAGAGCCAGGTGTCGGTTTCACATCTGTCCTTCAATGATGCTCAACTATTACACCAAGTTTCTAAAATATTCTCCAGGAAAATGGTCTGCTGTATTCTTTGGCAGAACAGTGTCATGTCAATAATAGCTGACAATCAACAGAAGTCATAAATTTTCTCTAATGCAAAGCAAACCTGCCCCTCCCTTTCTTCCTTCTCTAAGTGAACTGTGGAAGGGGAAAGGTGTTGAAGTTTGAACAGGAGTTAATGAATCTGCAGGTGTTGCACATGCTGTTTAAGTTTAAGAAGTTATGCAGCTTCTGTCTGATAGTTGACTAAAGTAAACAACTGAAAGCATAAAGTGAATGTCTATTTGAGCAACACAGGTGGAGTTTTCACATTTCTGGTTTAAACATAAAACGTGTTATTATACTGGGATTTGGCAAAGAGAAACACATATACCTGAAACTAATTTTCTATGGATACATTTTAAAAGGTAATGATAAATGTTTTTTATTAAAAAAAACAGCATTTTAACATGACCATGCATACATATTTATCGATTTCGTTAAACAAATTTGCAGGTGGTGCTATGAGAAATGAATTTTTGGCACTGGTCTTAATCATTTTGTAATTGTAACATATTACGGAAAGCCTGAGTTGGTTTGGATTATAAATCATTCTTAAAAATAGTTATTCGGTGCCTGTTATTTTGAAGGATTTCAGGACAATCAGAGTATGTAATAAAGTATAACGTGTCACCTGTGTCCTCAATGAACTTGTAAAAGTTGGGAGAATGAGAGATTCCATTTTAAAAGTTTCATGAAAATAGTGCAAGTCCATGTCTCAAAAATCAGAGTAGAGACACAAAGACCACCTTACGTATAGTCTACATGGATGTCATAAGGTTGATCTTGCTGTATTCATTTCTATGAGACCTTATTCTTCCTGAGTGTAATCTCTTTCTAAATTCAAACTTCCATAGAGATCCTTTATCTTCTTCTCAAAACATAAAACTGCTCCACAACTTAAAGGTAACATAAGCAATTATCAATCAGATTGAAACCTAAGCGTATGAATACAATAGCCTCTTAGGGTCTTGATCTAGAATCCAAATATTCATGAGCTCTTGCATGGACAAAGACCATCTATTAGAAGCCTGCATCTTCCCATCTTTTATGGAGGGGGTGAGGAAAAAGTTTACTTCAGCTTACAGGATACACTCTGCGATTAAAAAAAAAATTAAGAATGAAACTCAAGGCAAAGACTTAAAGTAAAATCCAGAAAGGAAGATTGCTTTCTGGCTTGCCCCTTCTGACTTGTTCTGCTACCTCTCTCATATAGCCCAGGCCTCCTGCTAGGGATGGAACTTCTCTTAGTAGATTTGGGTCTTCTACATTGCCAATTAGTAATTTAAAAAACCCCTCACTTGATTTGGCAACAGGCCAATCTTATCCAGGTAATTCTTCAGGTGAGGTTCCCTTTTCCTAGGTGACACGAGGTTTGTTTCAAGTTGTTTCAGAAAACTGAGTTATGTAAGATTCTAAACATCATGCTAAAATACACAGAAATGTCCCTCTTTTCCTTAACTATTGCAGTAACTGTGGAATATATATATGTGTGTGTGTGTCCACAGTAGACATAGCAAAAAATTTTAAAAATGCTTTTCCTTTTAAAATACAATTTAAAATTAAACTAGAATTGCATCACTTTGCCCGTCTCCCTTTTATACCACCTCCACCCTGTACTCTACCCTCATTGCTCTGTTTCTTCTCTAAAATGTCCATAATCCATGTATGCTTTATGCTTTTGATCCTACCATTTGCTCATTGCAAGCATCCTTGCCTTGGACTTCTTGGTATACAGCTTTTCCTATCCATCAGTTCTCTGCATGGATGGTCTGTAAGACAACTCTCTCTTCCCTTCAGTCAAGAAAGTTCCTACTTCTCTTCGTCCAAACATGTTCCACATGTAAACACATCTTGTTTTCTCCAGCACAATGTAGTTATCTGAAGTATCTTAATTATTTGCTTGGTTTTGTTTTGTTGTCTTGATTTATTTGGTTAGAAATACCACTGGCAAAGAACCTGACTAGGATCTAGCAAAATCATCCTATGCCTGGGCCACAAAGCAAAATAAATAAATAAGCATTGCTGATTGAATGAAGGCATAGTAATGTAATGATACTGCTTGAAAGTGAGCCACAAAAGAGAAATACAGAAAGTATATAGTATGTTGATTAATCTTATCAAGAAAACTGAGTTATGTAAGATTCTAAACATCATGCTAAAATACACAGAAATGTCCCTCTTTTCCTGTCAGTCATGTGTGTAGAGTGTTAATTTTCCTTTTGTTTATTTTTGATAACATTTTTGACAGTCTGGCTAGTTGAACGGAGCATTCTCTAATAACACATCTGTGACGAGAATGCAGCCAATTACATGTTCCTCAATCTGCCAAAAAATGCAAATACTCCGGAATAACTGATTTTCTTTCATAATAAACCCCAGTAACCAATAGTCTACCCATCCACTAAATACCCCAAAATGATATTATAATGTACTTATGTCATGCCATCAGAAAGCTGGAAATAGTTTGTGTTTAAATGTATACGTAGACCTATTGTTTCTCATAATAAAAGTGAAAATTACATTCAACAAAATATGCTTTTATTTAATGACTTCTGATTAGATATTGAATATCTCTTTAATGTAAGTTTTTTTTTAATCTGGAATATTCTAATGAAAGGAAATATTCAAGATTACTAAAATTATTTTCCACCTACTTTTTTCTTTAAAATGCATTTAATTTACCATGAGTCTCAGCAAAGGCTTTGGAAAATGAATGCCTCTTAGGAGACTTTCCTCACTTTCAGTTCCACTCTCTAGGATCTCACAGCCACTTTAAAATTATGGTGGCTGGGGTAGGATCTCCTACTATTCCTGAAAAGAAGCTTTTTAAGTAAAGATCACTTTTGCTATTCTTAATTTTATTCTTCCAGCTACTTCTTTTAATGCACTTACTGATATAATTCGAGATAATGCTTCTCAGAAGTTCTGAACATGTAGTTATGGACTGATAATTTTAGAGGTTAGAACAGTCGGTCAGAACACTCATTAGATTTCCATGTCCTCTATCCTGTCTATAATTTTTCATATATCCATATGTCTATCTAAACACAAAAGACAGTGGCTGCTCTCTGCTGAGAGATGAAACTGAAATCTCCATTACAATACATCGCCCTCTCTATGAATGCGCCACATTTCCAGCTGTCTTCCTGTATTAACTGATGTCATCTTGTAGATTTTTAGTCTTGTCTAAACGGCTCTCACAGTGACACTAATGATGAAAAGATACACCATGAGGAGCAGTTATTAATGTATATCACTGATTACATAAAACACTGCTTTGTCTAGTTCTACTATGTTGCACAAAAACTGCCCCATCATGTTCATTTAACATCGATATAGTCTATACTTGGAGAAGGGTATTTTGAAAGGGAAGTTAGTTAACTCTTTTAAAAGTCTTATGAAAAGTGGCTTTGAAATTACTATATATCACCATCCAAGCCGTTATATAATTTGCCTTTGTGAGTAGAGATCAATACAAGTAGCACAAGTTTAATGATATGAGATGAATACAAATTATTCAAAAAGAGCAGGCATTTAATGTTTCCTTTTAATGAAAATGCTAGAGATGAAAGTGGGAATGTCTTATGAATTGGAGGCTTTCCACAATCCTGTACTTCCCACTCATGAGGCTGTAAAATTACCCTATAATATGGAAAGATCAGAGGCATTACTGAGCTGGGGCATTGTAAAGCAATACCTACCTTTATTGGCTAGAATTTTGTGACTAAAAGCATATTCTAGTTCCTTGTGCTCAAGAGACAGAGACTACACAGGAGGAGAATAAAGAAATATTAATCAACAACTACTATTAGAGAACATTAGAGTTTTAAAGTTACATGACTGATTACAGTAAAATAAGATCCTTAAAGCCCTTAGATATTAGTATAGCAAGCCCTGCTTGGTCTGCCAAGGCTAGAGGAATAAGAAGGTATTGGACCTACTGAACCCAGAATTAAAATTCTTTTTCTTCTATCTCCATTCTATTACTTCACATACATCACTTTCCTGTTTTCTCGTCTTTTCGGTTCTTTTAGGTATACATTTTAGGTCTTAGAAAGTTCAAAAAAAAAAAAAAAAAAAAAAAAAGAAAGTTCCTCCTAATTCTATTACTTTGACAATGTCATTGCATTTAGTTACCATAGATCTTTTTACGTCTTTTCTTTTACTTTAAAATTTCCCTTCCCTCTCTTCCCTTTAGTCCCTCTCATATATGCCTCCTCTTTCATATTTTAATATGCTGAGATACATAAATTCTATTATTAAGATGCTCCAACATATAACAAGGACACATGCTCCACTATGTTCAAAGCAGCCGAATTTATAATAGCCAGAAGCTGGAAAGAACCCAGATGTCCCTCAACAGAAGAATGGATACAGAAAATGTGGTACATTTACACAATGGAGTACTACACAGCTGTCAAAAACAACGAATTCATGAAATTCACAAGCAAATGGTTGGAACTAGAAAATATCATCCTGAGTGAGGTAACCCAGACACAAAAGGACACACATGGTATGTACTCACTGGTTAGTGGATATTAGCCCAAAAGCTTACAATGCTCATGATTCAACCCACAGACCATATGGAACTTAGGAGGAAGGAAGACCAGGGTGTGAATGCTTCAAAGTCACTTAGAAGGGGAAACAAAATAGGGGGCAGAGGGAAGGAGGAACCTGAGTGGGAGAGGGGAGGGGAATGAGAAGGATAGTCAGGATCAGGTATTGGAAGAGAGAGGAGAGAAGTACAGAGGGTCAGGAAATCAAACAAAACTATGTAGCAGTGGGGGATGAAGAACTGGGGGAAAACACTAGACAGTAACAGACACCAGGGAATCAAGAGGCTCCTATGACCAAATGGGGATGACATTAACCAAAATGCCCAATAAAGAGGAGATAGAACCTGAAGAGAGCACCTCTTGTAGATAGACATGGCCTCCAGTTTAAATATGGGGCCATCCATCCTTCTCAAAATTTTTTATCCAGAATTGTTCCTATCTAAAGGAAACACTGGAACAAAAATGGAACATAGACTGAAGGAAAGCTATCCAGAGACTGCCCCACCATGAGATCCATCTCATGCACAGAAACCAAACCCCCGACAATATTGAGATGCCAAGATAAGCAGAGAGGAGCCTAGTATGGCTGTCCTCTGAGAGGCTCTACCAGAACCTGACTAAGACAGCTGCAAATACTCACAGCCAACCATTGGACTGAGCCTTGAGACCCCAGTGGAAGAGTTAGGTGAAGGACAGAAGGAGCTGAAGGGGATTGTAATCCCATAGGAAGAACAACAGTTATCAAAAAACTGGACTTCTCAGAGCTTCCAGGGACTAAACCACCAACTAAAGAGTATACATGGGCCAGTCCATGACTCCTACTACACATGTAGCAGAGGACTACCTTATTTGGCATCAGTGGGAAGGGAGGCACTAGGTCCTGAGGGGGTTTAATGCCCCAGAGAAGGGGGATACTACAGGGGTGAGGTGGGAGTGAGTGGATGGGTGGGTGGAGGAGCAGACTCTTAGAAGCAAAGGAGAGGGGGATGGAGTGGGGAGTTTGTGAAGGGGTGATTGGAAAGTGGGACAACATTTGAAATGTAAACAAATAATATAACTAATAATAAAAGCTCATTTAAAAGTGAAGGAGAAAAAACAAAACAGATTGAATCTCAAAGTAGTTTTGATTTGCATTTCCCTGAAGGCTAAAGATGTTGAACATTTCTTTAGTGTTCACACACATTAGAGATTCCTCTGTTGAGAATTCTCTCTTTAAATCTGTACATCATTTTTAATTGGATTATTTGATTTGTTGATGTCAAGTTTCTTGAGTTTCCATTGAATGAGAAGTTGGTGAAAATCTTTTTTCTGTTCTGCAGGCTGCCATTTTGTCCTGTTGATTGTGCCCTTTGCCTTACAGAAGCTTTCCAGTTTTATGATGTGTCATTCATTTTTTTTTATCTTAGTGCGTGCACTATTGGTGTTCTGTTCAGGAAGTTTTATCCTTTGCCAATGCTTTCTAGGCTATTCCTCACTTTTTCTTTTTCTTTTTTTCTTTCTTTTTTTATTACGTATTTTCTTCAATTACGTTTAAAATGCTATCCCAAAAGTCCCCCCCCCCCACTCCCCTACCCACCCATTCCCATTTTTTGGCCCTGGCAGTCCCCTGTACTGGGGCATATAACGTTTGCCTGACCAATGGGCCTCTCTTTCCAGTGATGGCCGACTAGGCCATCTTTTGATACATATGCAGCTAGAGTCAAGAGCTCTGGGGTACTGGTTAGTTCATAATGTTGTTCCACCTATAGGGTTACAGACCCCTTTAGCTCCTTGGATACTTTCTCTAGCTCCTCCATTGGGGGCCCTGTGATCCATCCAATAGTTGACTGTGAGCATCCACTTCTGTGCTTGCTAGGCCCCGGCCTAGTCTCACAAGGGACAGCTATATCACCGTCCTTGCAACAAAGGCTTGCTAGTGTATGCAATGGTGTCATCGCTTGGAGGCTAATTATGGGATGGATCCCTGGATATGGCAGTCTCTAGATGGACCATCCTTTTGTCTCAGCTCCAAACTTTGTCTCTGTAACTCCTTCCATGGGTGATTGTTTCTAATTCTAAGAATGAGCAAAGTGTCCACACTTTGGTCTTCGTTCTTCTTCAGTTTCATATGTTTTACGTATTGTACCTTACATCTCGCTATACTAAGTTTCTGGGTCAATATCCACTTATCAGTGAGTACATTTCATTTGAGTTCTTTTGTGATTGGGTTACCTCACTCAGGATGATGTCCTCCAGGTCCAACCATTTGCCTAGGAATTTCGTGAATTCATTCTTTTTAATAGCTGAGTAGTACTCCATTGTGTAAATATACCACTTTTTCTTATACTAGGTTCAGTGTAACTGGTTTTATGTTGAGGTCCTTGATCCACTTGGACTTGGGCTTTGTGCAAGGTGACAAATCTGGGCCTATTTTCATTTTTCTACATACAGACTGCCAGTTACACCAGCACCATTTATTGAAGATGCTTTCTCTCTCTCTCTCTCTCTCTCTCTCTCTCTCTCTCTCTCTCTCTCTCTCTCTCTCTCTCTTTCTCTCTCTCTCTCTTTTTTGCATTGTGTATCTTTGGCTTCTTTGTCAAAGATCAAGTGTCCATAAGTGTGTGGTTTTATTTCTGGGTTTTCAATTCTTTTCCACTGATCTTTGTGTAGACCTCTGTACCAATACCATGCAGCTTTTATCACTATTGCTCTGTATTATAGTTTGAGATCAGGGATGATGATTTCCCAAGAAGTTCTTTTATTGTTTAGAATTGTTTTGCTTTCCTGGGTTTCTTGCTTTTCCAGATGAATTTGAGAATTGCTCTTTCCATGTAGCTGCTTCCTGACAGCACAAAGGAAGTCTAGATTCAGGGTTTTTTACCATTCTGCTATTCCACAATCTGCATGTCTTGAAGTCTTTTGTTCCCATCTACAAGCAGCAGGTTGTTTGTCCTTCTGTGATCTGTTGCCTGTAGTTCTCCAAGATTCGTTGTTCCACAGGCCACTGCCCTGGTTTGATATGCAGTTCCCTTTTCCATTTGTATGGCCCCTTCTCCCATTTCTAGATATAGGTTGAAATCTGCTTCTGAAGTCTTTTTACTCTTTGTGCATTCTGGGCCAAGGACAGCTTTGCTTGATGGTGTTCTGCTCTGGACTGTGGAGAAATGGAGGCTGGGGGTATTAAGGTCTTCTCAACTTTCTATTCTTGTACTCCATATCAAGGACCCTTGAGCCTCCAGTTTGGGTCTCTAGCAGCTTTTAACACCATGCTGGGTCCTGGATTCCAATGGGGCTTTCCTTTGTGGCATACATGCACTGAGCCCATGGATCTAACAGCCATTGGCTGCTGCTACCCCAACTGAACTGTGGGAGTGGTTGCTTTTCTATTGCCATGTTGCTAGTGCAATCTGCATTTTTTTTCTTCTGTAGTCTATCTCTTATTTTGCGGATCTCCCAATTTCTTCTTTAGGTTCTCTTTGAGATAAAGTTTTTTTTACTCTTATTTTACCTCTATTTGACACCTTTCTTCATGCCCTTACCCTGGGGAGCATGTATTTTGCCATCCTACACAAAATTCTTTTAATCAGCTTCAAATGAAGTTTCCGATGGATGGACACTCTGGTATTCTAGCCACTGAGTATGTATACAGATAACCCACTATATTTCTAATATGAATAGCTTAATGATACATTTTGAATTAGTATATTTTTAATTAGTTGAGTACTTTCATTTTTATTTATTTTATCTTTTTTCATTTTCTTTTCAACAAGTATTTATTCATTTTTATCATGTATATAGTAAATTCCTATGGAGTTATTGAACATGAAGCTTGATAAATGGAGAATTGAATCTTCCATATAAAAAGGCACAGATGAGTGTAAGTTATAGAATAAGATATTCCAATAATATAACCTTAATTCATACATTATGTACTTAAATGTTACATGATAGAATTAAATCTACCTGTTTTTTTTTGTTTTTTTTGTTTTTTTTTTTTGGTTGTTCATTACCAAAGAGTTCAATCTTGTAAATATAAATATTACTATACAGGTAGTTTTATTATTTTAAATTCTGCTGCTAATAACATCAACCTTGTTTAAATTGTCCAGTTTATTGTTTGGTTTATCTGAATTAAGGGATCATTCCATAAAAAGCTCATTGTTTATTTAATTTGAATTAAATTATTATCCCATAAAAGGAGTGTTAAAGTTTAAAAGCTTTTTAATAAGAGTACTTGTACAGTAATCAATTCTTTTATCTTTCTATATAGTTGGATTCACAAAGCAAAAATGTGTTTCTGAAAAGGAGATTTAAATACATCATAGTATTATGTCTTTCCAGCATTGTTTTTAATAGCTAGTACAGTTTATTTCATATATGCCAGAAGTCAAGTGCACACAATAAGTTAAAATCCTTTATAATATACTGATTTGTTATTTTATGTCCCTATGTTAATTCTGTGTGCATGTATGTAGTATATGTGTGTGTTTGAGAGTGTGTGTGTCTGTGTATGTGTGTGTGTGTAGGCCAGAAGTTGACATGTTATGTTTATCCACTATTGTCCTACATTTTATCTTGTGAGACTGAAACTCTTACTACTCTAGATCTCACCAGTTTCCATGTAGCAAGTTCTGAGCATCTATCTGAATGGGCCCTCTGATAAGGTTATCATTCCTGGGGACCACACTGGCTATTTTACACAAATGCTGAGATATCACCTCAGCCTCCAGCTTCAGTTTCATAACTGAGAAATCTCCTAGAAGTCAAATGGATAATTACATTATGATTAAACTGAATTCCCTGTTTTGTCAGTCATATTTACTGGGATGGTTAATCTCAATTATCCATTTAAATAAGATGAAGGCCACCTAGGAGATAAGCCAATGTGTTTGTTTGTGTGAGACTACCTTGTTCAAGTAGGTTAACTGAAGTCAGAAGCCTGAATACTTGGGTGGCACCATTCTCTGGATGACATCTAGGACTGCATAAAAAGGAAAAAGAGGCCCAACATTAAGTGTTATTTATTACTTTCTGTTCTTGACTGTGAATACAATGTGACCAGCTCTCTTCAGGTCTTGTAACTTTACTACCAGGATGAGGGGTAACCTGGAACTGTATACTAAAACTCTTTTTCCATTAAATTGTCTTTGTCAGGTTATTTTTAATCATAGTGATAGAAAAAGAGCCTTAATCATCTTACTTTAATTTCTGTAAGAAGGCCCGTTTAACCTACAGTTAAGTATTATTTATGTTTTGAGAAGTAATTAAAACAAATATACTCTCTGATGATACTCTGCCTTACCACAAGACCATGACAGCAGAACTCACTAACCACTGGATGAAATCTCTGAAACATAAATTTATCCTTCTTCTAGCTGTTTCCTCTGGCATTTTATCACAGAAATGAAAAGTCCAACCAACATGTATGTGAAGTCACCTTTTAAAAAGTTTCACTTCACTAGTTAAACTCTTTTGAATCTATGATCTTCTTTTAATTGACATTCATAAGTAACACTAGCTTCTAACCCAGTGGTAAAGAGGTCCAAGAATTATGAACCAAATTAAGGTTCAGTGAGTCCTTCCGTGGAACAGATCTGATATTTTTACCACATTATTAAAATTATTGTTGACTTTGCCCCTTTATGACAAAGAGAATGTCACATTGACTAATTATTCTTGTAGCAATGGCAAGCAAAATACAGAGTGAGGGAGTAGTAATAATGATTGTATTAACGAACACTTTTTTGTTATTTATTTTTTTTTGTTTTTCAAAACAGGGTTTCTCTGTGCAGCCCTGGCTGTCCTGGAACTCACTCTGTAGACCAGGCTGGCCTTGAACTCAGAAATTCGCCTACCTCTGCCTCCCGAGTGCTGGGATTAAAGACATGTGCCACCACGCCTGGTTAAGACCACATTTGATATGTAATTGTGACATGGGAGTGGACCAAAACAGGATTTGCTTTTAAGAAAAGCTTTAGTTGTACTTAAAAAAAATTGAAAAGATTAGTTAGATGAAGATTATAATCAGCTAAATATATTCCAATAACATAAAAGTAGTATTCTTTTACAAAGCAAGTTATCTTCCTTTTCCCTAATTAAAGAGTCAAAATTCAATTATGGATGACATTCTGATTTTGGTCAAGTGACAAAAAGAAAAATGTCTGCCAGTGTTTTCCAGGTGTGAAGAGATTTAATATATGTTTATAATTAAGTAATAATAAACCTTAATGAGTATTTTATGCACAGTAAAGATATTTTCAGTATAAGTAGAACTCCATTTCAAAAGTAAATTGTTAAACATGTATATTACTTGAAAAGATTAATATCTTGATTATAAAATAATGGTGGCTTTATTTCAGTGCTGTGGTAATTAAGGTTAAATTACAAGGATAAAAGTACAAATATCAGTGAATAGGAAAGAAGTTCATAAATCAATACCAAATGGATCAGTCTTACCAAAATTTATCAGCTTGATAAAGTTACAGGTTTTGTTAATTGAAATATGTTTTTAATTCAAAATTTTCCTTTATTGAACTTAAAATATAATGTAGCATTGTTTTATTTATCCTGAAGGATAAGTATCTTTTTGTAGTAGATAGGCTGTGTTCTTTATTTGTTTACACATGTATTTTGTGCTGGCTAATTTTATATTAACTAGACATGTGCTAGTGTCATTTTGAAAAGGGAATCTCAATTGAGACAATTCTCCACCAGATTTGGACAATCATATGGTTCATTTTCTTAACTGGTGATCCCTGTGGGAGGGCCTAGTCCATTGTAGACAATGCCACCCCTGGATAATATATGTAAACAGGCTGAACAATACCTGGGGAACCAATAAGCATCATTCCCTTATGGGTTTGTGTTCAGTTCCTGAGTTCAGGTTTCTGGCTTGAATTACTGTCCTGAATTGTCTCAGTGATGGAGTGTGACCTTAGAGATATAAGTGAAATAAGCTTTTTCTCCTTTCCTTACATTTAGTCATGGTGTTTTATTATATCAATGGAAACCCTAAGACAGTATTTCTTTTTTTATTTTTTTAATTAAGTATTTTCTTCATTTACGTTTCCAATGATATCCCAAAAGTCCCCCATACCCTCCCCACTAATCCCTTGCCCACCCACTCCCACATCTTGGCATTGGCATTCCCCTGTACTGAGGCATATAAAGTTTGCAAAAACAATGGGCCTCTCTTTCCACTGATGGCCGACTAGGCCATCTTCTGATACATATGCAGCTAGAGACACAAACTCCAGGGGGATACTGGTTAGTTCATATTGATGTTCTACCTATAGGGTTGCAGATCCCTTCAGTTCCTTGAGTACTTTCTCTAGCTCCTCCATTGGGGACCCTGTGATCCATCCAATAGCTCACTGTGAGCATCCACTATTGTGTTTGCTAGGCCCAACATAGTCTCACAAGAGACAGCTATATCAGGGTCCTTTCAACAAAATCTTGCTAGTATATGCAATGGTGTCAGCGTTTGGAAGCTGATTATGGGATGGAACTCCGAATATGACAGTTTCTAGATGGTACATCCTTTCATCTCAGCTCCAAAATTGTCTCTGTAACTCCTTCCATGGGTATTTTGTTCCCAATTCTAAGAAGGGGCAAAATGTCCACACTTTGGTCAACATTCTTCTTTTTTTTTTTCCTTTCCATTTTTTATTAGGTATTTAGCTCATTTACATTTCCAATGCTATACCAAAAGTCCCACATACCTACCCACCCCCACTCCCCTACCCACCCACTCCCCCTTTTTGGCCCTGGCGTTCCCCTGTTCTGGGGCATATAAAGTTTGTGTGTCCAATGGGCATCTCTTTCCAGTGATGGCCGACTAGGCCATCTTTTGATACATATGCAGCTAGAGTCAAGAGCTCCGGGGTACTGGTTAGTTCATAATGTTGATCCACCTATAGGGTTGCAGATCCCTTTAGCTCCTTGGGTACTTTCTCTAGCTCCTCCATTGGGAGCCCTGTGATCCATCCATTAGCTGACTGTGGGCATCCACTTCTGTGTTTGCTAGGCTCCGGCATAGTCTCACAAGAGACAGCTACATCTGGGTCCTTTCGATAAAATCTTGCTAGTGTATGCAATGGTGTCAGCGTTTGGATGCTGATTATGGGGTGGATCCCTGGATAAAGCAGTCTCTACATGGTCCATCCTTTCATCTCAGCTCCAAACTTTGTCTCTGTAACTTCTTCCAAGGGTGTTTTGTTCCCATTTCTGAGGAGGGGCATAGTGTCCACACTTCAGTCTTCATTTTTCTTGAGTTTCATGTGTTTAGGAAATTGTATCTTATATCTTGGGTATCCTAGGTTTTGGGCTAATATCCTCTTATCAGTGAGTGCATATTGTGTGAGTTCCTTTGTGAATGTGTTACCTCACTCAGGATGATGCCCTCCAGGTCCATCCATTTGGCTAGGAATTTCATAAATTCATTCTTTTTAATAGCTGAGTAGTACTTCATTGTGTAGATGTACCACATTTTCTGTATCCATTCCTCTGTTGAGGGGCATCTGGGTTCTTTCCAGCTTCTGGCTATTATAAATAAGGCTGCTATGAACATAGTGGAGCATGTGTCCTTCTTACCACTTGGGGCATCTTCTGGATATATGCCCAGGAGAGGTATTGCTGGATCCTCCGGTAGTACTATGTCCAATTTTCTGAGGAACCGCCAGACTGATTTCCAGAGTGGTTGTACAAGCCTGCAATCCCACCAACAATGGAGGAGTGTTCCTCTTTCTCCACATCCTCGCCAGCATCTGCTGTCACCTGAATTTTTGATCTTAGACATTCTGACTGGTGTGAGGTGGAATCTCAGGGTTGTTTTGATTTGCATTTCCCTGATGATTAAGGATGTTGAACATTTTTTCAGGTGCTTCTCTGCCATTCGGTATTCCTCAGGTGAGAATTCTTTGTTCAGTTCTGAGCCCCATTTTTTAATGGGGTTATTTGATTTTCTGAAGTCCACCTTCTTGAGTTCTTTATATATGGTGGATATTAGTCCCCTATCTGATTTAGGATAGGTAAAGATCCTTTCCCAATCTGTTGGTGGTCTCTTTGTCTTATTGACGGTGTCTTTTGCCTTGCAGAAACTTTGGAGTTTCATTAGGTCCCATTTGTAAATTCTCGATCTTACAGCACAAGCCATTGCTGTTCTGTCCAGGAATTTTTCCCCTGTGCCCATATCTTCAAGGCTTTTCCCCACTTTCTCCTCTATAAGTTTCAGTGTCTCTGGTTTTATGTGAAGTTCTTTGATCCATTTAGATTTGACCTTAGTACAAGGAGATAAGTATGGATTGATTCGCATTCTTCTACATGATAACAGCCAGTTGTGCCAGCACCAATTGTTGAAAATGCTGTCTTTCTTCCACTGGATGGTTTTAGCTCCCTTGTCGAAGATCAAGTGACCATAGGTGTGTGGGTTCATTTCTGGGTCTTCAATTCTATTCCATTGGTCTACTTGACTGTCTCTATACCAGTACCATGCAGTTTTTACCACAATTGCTCTGTAGTAAAGCTTTAGGTCAGGCATGGTGATTCCACCAGAGGTTCTTTTATCCTTGAGAAGAGTTTTTGCTATCCTAGGTTTTTTGTTATTCCAGATGAATTTGCAAATTGCTCCTTCTAATTCGTTGAAGAATTGAGTTGGAATTTTGATGGGGATTGCATTGAATCTGTAGATTGCTTTTGGCAAGATAGCCATTTTTACAATGTTGATCCTGCCAATCCATGAGCATGGGAGATCTTTCCATCTTCTGAGATCTTCTTTAATTTCTTTCTTCAGAGACTTGAAGTTTTTATCATACAGATCTTTCACTTCCTTAGTTAGAGTCACTCCGAGATATTTTATATTATTTGTGACTATTGAGAAGGGTGTTGTTTCCCTAATTTCTTTCTCAGCCTGTTTATTCTTTGTGTAGAGAAAGGCCATTGACTTGTTTGAGTTAATTTTATATCCAGCTACTTCACCGAAGCTGTTTATCAGGCTTAGGAGTTCTCTGCTGGAATTTTTAGGGTCACTTATATATACTATCATATCATCTGCAAAAAGTGATATTTTGACTTCCTCCTTTCCAATTTGTATCCCCTTGATCTCCTTTTGTTGTCGAATTGCTCGGGCTAATACTTCAAGTACTATGTTGAAAAGGTAGGGAGAAAGTGGGCAGCCTTGTCTAGTCCCTGATTTTAGTGGGATTGCTTCCAGCTTCTCTCCATTTACTTTGATGTTGGCTCCTGGTTTGCTGTAGATTTCTTTTATCATGTTTAGGTATGGGCCTTGAATTCCTGATCTTTCCAGAACTTTTATCATGAATGGGTGTTGGATCTTGTCAAATGCTTTTTCTGCATCTAACGAGATGATCATGTGGTTTTTGTCTTTGAGTTTGTTTATATAGTGGATTACATTGATGGATTTTCGTATATTAAACCATCCCTGCATCCCTGGAATAAAACCTACTTGGTCAGGATGGATGATTGCTTTAATGTGTTCTTGGATTCTGTTAGCAAGAATTTTATTGAGGATTTTTGCATCGATATTCATAAGGGAAATTCGTCTGAAGTTCTCTATCTTTGTTGGATCTTTCTGTGGTTTAGGTATCAGAGTAATAGTGGCTTCATAAAATGAGTTGGGTAGAGTACTTTCTACTTCTATCTTGTGAAAAAGTTTGTGCAGAACTGGAATTAGATCTTCTTTGAAGGTCTGATAGAACTCTGCACTAAACCCGTCTGGTCCTGGGCTTTTTTTGGCTGGGAGACTATTTATAACTGCTTCTATTTCTTTAGGGGACATGGGACTGTTTAGAAGGTCAACTTGATCCTGATTCAACTTTGGTACCTGGTATCTGTCCAGATATTTGTCCATTTCGTCCAGGTTTTCCAGTTTTGTTGAGTATAGCCTTTTGTAGAAGGATCTGATGGTGTTTTGGATTTCTTCAGGATCTGTTGTTATGTCTCCCTTTTCAGTTCTGATTTTGTTAATTAGGATTTTGTCTCTGTGCCCTCTAGTGAGTCTAGCTAAGGGTTTATCTATCTTGTTGATTTTCTCAAAGAACCAACTCCTCGTTAGGTTAATTCTTTGAATAGTTTTTCTTGTTTCCACTTGGTTGATTTCACCCCTGAGTTTGATTATTTCCTGCCTTCTACTCCTCTTGGGTGAATTTGCTTCCTTTTTTTCTAGAGCTTTTAGATGTGTTGTCAAGCTGCTAGTATGTGCTTTCTCCCGTTTCTTCATGGAGGCACTCAGAGCTATGAGTTTCCGTCTTAGAAATGCTTTCATTGTGTCACAAAGGTTTGGGTACGTTGTGGCTTCATTTTCATTAAACTCTAAAAAGTCTTTAATTTCTTTCTTTATTCATTCCTTGACCAAGGTATCATTGAGAAGAGTGTTGTTCAGTTTCCACGTGGGTGTTGGCTTTCTGTTATTTTTTTTGTTATTGAAGATCAGCCTTAGTGCATGGTGATCTGATAGGATACATGGGACAATTTCAATATTTTTGAATCTGTTGAGGCCTGTTTTGTGACCTATTATGTGGTCAATTTTGGAGAAGGTACCATGAGGTGCTGAGAAGAAGGTATATCCTTTTGTTTTAGGATAAAATGTTCTGTAGATATCTGTCAGATCAATTTGTTTCATCACTTCTGTTAGTTTCAGTGTGTTCCTTTTTAGTTTCTGTTTCCATGATCTGTCCATTGGTGAAAGTGGTGTGTTGAAGTCTCCCACTATTATTGTGTGAGGTGCAATGTGTGCTTTGAGCTTTACTAAAGTTTCTTTAATGAATGTGGCTGCCCTTGTATTTGGAGCATAGATATTCAGAATTGAGAGTTCCTCTTGGAGGATTTTACCTTTGATGAGAACGAAGTGCCCCTCCTTGTCTTTTTTGATGACTTTGGGTTGGAAGTCAATCTTATCAGATATTAGGATGGCTACTCCAGCTTGTTTCTTCATACCATTTGCTTGGAAAATTGTTTTCCAGCCTTTTATTCTGAGGTAGTGTCTATCTTTTTCTCTGAGATGTGTCTCCTGTAAACAGCAAAATGTTGGGTCTTGTTTGTGTAGTCAGTTTGTTAGTCTATGTCTTTTTATTGGGGAGTTGAGACCATTGATGTTAAGAGATATTAAGGAAAAGTAATTGTTGCTTCCTGTTATTTTTGTTGTTAAAGTTGGCATTCTGTTCTTGTGGCTGTCTTCTTTTAGGTTTGTTGAGGGATTACCTTCTTGTTTTTTCTAGGGCATTGTTCCCGTTCTTGTATTGTTTTTTTTCTGTTATTAACCTTTGAAGGGCTGGATTCGTGGAGAGATAATGTGTGAATTTGGTTTTGTCGTGGAATACTTTGGTTTCTCCATCTATGGTAATTGAGAGTTTGGCTGGGTATAGTAGCCTGGGCTGGAATTTGTGTTCTCTTAGTGTCTGTATAACATCTGTCCAGGCTCTTCTGGCTTTCATAGTCTCTGGTGAAAAATCTGGTGTAATTCTGATAGGCTTGCCTTTGTATGTTACTTGACCTTTTTCCCTTACTGCTTTTAGTATTCTATCTTTATTTAGTGCATTTGTTGTTCTGATTATTATGTGTCGGGAGGAATTTCTTTTCTGGTCCAGTCTATTTGGAGTTCTGTAGGCTTCTTGTATGTTCATAGGTATCTCTTTCTTTATATTTGGGAAGTTTTCTTCAATAATTTTGTTGAAGATGTTTGCTGGTCCTTTGAGTTCAAAATCTTCATTCTCATCCACTCCTATTATCCGTAGGTTTGGTCTTCTCATTGTGTCCTGGATTTCCTGGATATTTTGAGTTAGGATCTTTTTGAATTTTCCATTTTCTTTGATTGTTGTGCCGATGTTCTCTATGGAATCTTCTGCACCTGAGATTCTCTCTTCCATCTCTTGTATTCTGTTGCTGATGCTCAAATCTATGGTTCCAGATTTCTTTCCTAGGGTTTCTATCTCCAGTGTTGCCTCATTTTGAGTTTTCTTTATTGTTTCTACTTCCCTTTTTAGGTCTAGTATGGTTTTGTTCATTTCCATCACCTGTTTGTATGTTTTTTCCTCTTTTTCTGTAAGGATTTCTACCTGTTTGATTGTGTTTTCCTGTTTTTCTTTAAGGACTTGTAACTCTTTAGCAGTGTTCTCCTGTATTTCTTTAAGAGATTTATTAAAGTCCTTCTTGATGTCCTCTACCATCATCATGAGATATGCTTTTAAATCTAGGTCTAGGTTTTCGGGTGTGTTGGGGTGCCCTGGACTGGGCAAAGTGGGAGTGCTGGGTTCTGATGATGGTGAGTGGTCTTGGTTCCTATTAGTAGGATTCCTACGTTTACCTTTCGCCATCTGGTAATCTCTGGAGTTAGTAGTTATAGTTGACTCTGTTTAGAGATTGTTCTTCTGGTGATTCTGTTACCATCTCTCGGCAGACCTGGGAGACAGATTCTCTCCTCTGAGTTTCAGTGCTCAGAGCACTCTCTGCTGGTAAGCTCTCTTACAGGGAAGGTGCTCAGATATCTTGTTTTTGGACCTCCTCCTGGTCGAAGAAGAAGGCCCAAAACAGGGCCTCTCTCAGAAGCTGTGCTGCTTTGGCAGTTCCCAGAAGCTGTCAGCTTCTGTGGTGCAGACTCTCACCTGTGCAGACTAAATTCCTAAGTTCCAGGGAGTCCTGGAACCAAAATGGCGACCGCTGCTCCTGAGGCTGAGGCTGCCTCCTAAGCCAGGCGGACACCTGTCCTCTGGTCTGGACGGTGGCCGGCTGTCTGCGGCCCGCCAAGGGTGCTGCCTCAGCGGCTCTGTGCTTCTGCCCGTCCCAGAAGCTGTCCGGTTCTCTGGCGCACCCTCTAACCTGTTCAGACTAATTGCCTAGGTCCCGCGGAGTCCCGGAACCCAGATGGTGACCGCTGCTGCTGAGGCTGAGGCCGCCTCCCAAGCCAGGCAGACACCTGTCCTCTGGTCCGGACAGTGGCCAGCTGTCTGCGGCCCGCCAAGGGTGCTGCCTCAGCGGCTCTGTGCTTCTGCCCGTCCCAGAATCTGTCCGGTTCTCTGGTGCACCCTCTAACCTGTTCAGACTAATTTCCTAAGTTCCGCTGAGCTCCGGAACCAACTACATTCTTCTTGAATTTCATGTGTTTCACAAATCTTATCTTATATCTTGGGTATTCTAAATTTCTGGGCTAATATCCACTTATCAGTGAGCACATATCATGTGAGTTCTTTTGTGATTGAGTTACCTCATTCAGGATGATGCCCTCCAGGTCCATCCATTTGCCTAGGAATTTCATAAATTCATTCTTTTTAATAGCTGAGTAGTACTCCATTGTGTAAATGCACCACATTTTCTGTATCCATTCCTCTGTTGAGGGGCATCTGGGTTCTTTCCAGCTTCTGGCTATTATAAATAAGGCTGCTATGAACATAGTGGAGCATGTGTCCTTCTTACCAGTTGGGACATCTTCTGGATATATGCCCAGGAGAGGTATTGCGGCATCCTTCAGTAGTACTATGTCCAGTTTTCTGAGCTACCACCAGAATGATTTTCAGAGTGGTTGTACAAGCTTGCAATCCCACCAAAAATGGAGGAGTGTTCCTTTTTCTCCACATTCTTGCCAACATCTGCTGTCACCTGAATATTTGATCTTAGCCATTCTGAATGGTGTGAGGTGGAATCTCAGGATTGTTTTGATTTGCATTTCCCTGATGATTAAGGATGTTGAACATTTTTTCAGGTGCTTCTCTGCCATTCAGTATTCCTCAGGTGAGAATTCTTTGTTTAGCTCTGAGCCCCATTTTTTAATGGGATTATTTGATTTTCTGGAGTCCACCTTCTTGAGTTCTTTATATATATTGGATATTAGTCCCCTGTCTGATAGGATAGGTAAAGATCCTTTCCCAATCTGTTAGTGGACTTTTTGTCTTATTAATGGTGTCTTTTACGTTACAGAAGCCTTGCAGAATTTTATGAGGTCCCATTTATTGATTCTCAATCTTACAGCACAAGCTATTGCTTTTCTATTCAGGAATTTTTCCCCTGTGCCCATATCTTTGAGACTTTTCCCCACTTTCTCCTCTATAAGTTTCACTGTCTCTGCTTTGATGTGGTGTTCCTTGATCCACTTAGATTTGACCTTAGTACAAGAAGATAGGAATGGATCAATTTGCATTTTTCTACATGTTAACCACCAGTTGTGCCAGCACAATTTTTTGAAAAGGCTGTCGTTTTTGCACTGGATGGTTTGAGCTCCCTTGTCAAATATCGAGTAACCATAAGTGTGTGGGTTCATTTCTAGGTCTTCAATTCTATCCCATTGGTCTACTTGTCTGTCAGTATGCCAGTACCATGCAGTTTTTATCACAATTGCTCTGTAGTAAAGCTTTAGGTCAGGCATGGTGATTCCACCACAGGTTCATTTATCCTTGAGAAGAGTTTTTGTTATCCTAGGTTTTTTGTTATTCCAGATGAATTTGCAAATTTCCCTTTCTGATTCATTGAAGAATTGAGTTGGAATTTTGATGGGGATTGCATTGAATCTGTAGATTGCTTTTGGCAAGATAACCATTTTTACTATACTGATCCTGCCAATCCATGAGCATGGGAGATCTTTCCATCTTCTGAGATCTTCTTTAATTTCTTTCTTCAGAGACTTGAAGTACTTATCATACAGACCTTTCACTTCCTCAGTTAGAGTCACGCCAAGGTATTTTGTATTATTTGTGACTATTGAGAAATGTGTTGTTTCCCTAATTTCTTTCTTTCTTAGCCTGTTTTTTCTTTGTGTAGAGAAAGGCCATTGACTCGTTTGAGTTAATTTTATATCCAGCTACTTCACTAAAGCTGTTTATCACGTTTAGGAGTTCTCTGGTGGAATTTTTAGGGTCACTTATATATACTATGATTTCATCTGCAAAAAGTGATATTTTGACTTCTTCCTTTCCATTTGTATCCCCTTGATCTCCTTTTGCTGTCCAATTGCACTGGCTAGGACTTAAAGTACAATATTGAATAGGTAGGGAGAAAGTGGGCAGCCTTGTCTAGTCCCTGATTTTAGTGGGATTGCTTCAAGCTTCTCACCATTTACTTTGATGTTGGCTACTGGTTTGCTTTTATCATGTTTAGGCATGGGCCTTGAATTCATGATGTTTCCAAGAATTTTATCATGAGTGGCTGTCCGATTTTGTCAAATGCTTTCTCCACATCTAATGAGATGATCATGTAATTTTTGTGTTTGTGTTTGTTTATATAGTGGGTTACTTTGATGGATTTCCATATATTAAACCATCCCTGCATCCCTGGAATGAAATCTACTTAGTCAGGATGGATGATTGTTTTGATGTATTCTTGGATTTGGTTAGCGAGAATTTTATTGAAGGTTTTTGCATCGATATTCATAAGGGAAATATGTCTGAATTCCTCTATCTTTCTTGGGTCTTTCTATGGTTTAGGTATCAGAGTAATTGTGGATTCATAGAATGAATTGGGTAGAGTACCTTCTGCTTCTATTTTTTGGAATAGTTTGTGAAGAACTGGAATTAGATCTTCTTTGAAGGTCTGATAGAACTCTGCACTAAACCCATCTGGTCCTGGGCTTATTTTTTGGGGGGGGAGGGAGACTATTAATGACTGCTTCTATCTCTTTAGGGGATATGGGACTGTTTAGATGATTAATCTGATCCTGATTTAACTTTGTTACCTGGTATCTGTCTAGAAATTTGTCCATTTCATCCAGGTTTTACAGTTTTGTTGAATATAACCTTTTGTAGAAGGATCTGATGGTGTTTTGGATTTCTTCATGATCTGTTGTTATGTCTCCCTTTTCATTTCAGATTTTGATAATTAGGAGTCTGGCAAAGGCTTTATCTATTTTGTTGATTTTCTCAAGAAGCAGCTCCTCATTTTGTTGATTCTTTGAATAGTTATTCTTGTTTCCACTTGGTTGATTTCTCCCCTGAGTTTGATTATTTCCTGTTGTCTACACCTCTTGGGTGAATTTGCTTTTATTTGTTGTAGAGCTTTTAGGTGTGTTGTCAAGCTGCTAGTGTGTGCTCCCTCTAGTTTTTTTTTTTTTTTTTTTTTTTATTGGAGGCACCCAGAGCTTTGAGTTTTCCTCTTAGAAATGTTTTCATTGTGTCCCATAAGTTTGCGTATGTTGTGGCTTCATTTTCATTAAACTCTACAAAGTCTTTAAATTATTTCTTTATTCCTTTCTTGACCAAGGTATCATTGAGAAGAGTGTTGTTCAGTTTCCACATGAATGTTGGCTTTCCATTATTTATGTTGTTATTGAAGATCTGCCTTAGTCCATGATGGTCTGATAGGATGCATGGGACAATTTCAATATTTTTGTATCTGTTGAGGCCTGTTTTGTGACCAATTATATGGTCAATTTTGGAGAAGGTACCATGAGGTGCTGAGAAGAAGGTATATATATATATATATATATATATATATATATATATATATATATATATATATTGTTTTAGGATAAATTGTTCTGTCGATATCTGTTAAATCCATTTGTTTCATAACTTCTCTTAGTTTCACTGTATCCCTGTTTAGTTTCTGTTCCCACAATCTGGCCATTGATGAAAGTGTTGTGTTGAAGTTTCCCACTATTATTGTGTGAGGTACAAGGTGTGCTTTCAGCATTACTAAAGTTTCTTTAATGAATGTGGCTGCCCTTGAATTTGGAGCATAGATATTCAGAATTGAGAGTTGCTCTTGGGAGGTTTTACCTTTGAAGAAAATGAAGTGCCCCTCCTTGTCTTTTTTGATAACTTTGGGTTGGAAGTCGATTTTATTAGATATTAGAATGGTTACTCCAGCTTGTTTCTTCGGACCATTTGCTTGGAAAATTATTTTCCAGCCTTTCATTCTGAGGTAGTGTCTGTCTTTTTCCCTGAGATGTGTTTCCTGTAAGCAGCAGAATGTTGGGTCCTGTTTGTGTAGCCAGTCTGTTAGTCTATGTCTTTTAATTGGGGAATTGAGTCCATTGATATTAAGAGATATTAAGGAAAAGTAATTGTTGCTTCCTTTTATTTTTGTTGTTAGAGTTGGCATTCTGTTCTTGTGGCTGTCTTCTTTTAGGTTTGTTGAAGGATTACTTTCTTGCTTTTTCTAGGTCATGGTGTCCATCCTTGTATTGCTTTTTTTCCCTGTTATTATCCTTTGAAGGGCTGGATTTGTGGAAGGATAATGTGTGAATTTGGTTTTGTCATGGAATACTTTGGTTTCTCCATCTATGGTAATTGAAAGTTTGGCTGGGTATAGTAGCCTGGGCTGGCGTTTGTGTTCTCTTATTGTCTGTATAACATCTGTCCAGGCTCTTCTGGCTTTCATAGTCTCTGGTGAAAAAATATTGTGTAATTCTGATTGGCCTGCCTTTATGTGTTACTTGACCTTTTCCCCTTACTGCTTTTAATATTCTATCTGTATTTAGTGTATTTATTGTTCTGATTATTATGTGTCGAGAAGAAAATCTTTTCTGGTCCAGTCTATTTGGAGTTCTGTAGGCTTCTTGTATTTTCATGGGCATCTCTTCCTTTAGGTTTGGGTAGTTTTCTTCTATAATTTTGTTTAAGATATTTGCTGGCCCTTTAAGTTGAAAATCTTCATTCTCACCTACTCCTATTATCTGTAGGTTTGGTCTTCTCATTGTGTCCTTAATTTTCTGGATGTTTCGAGTTAGGATCTTTTTGTACTTTGCATTTTCTTTGATTGTTGTGCAGATGTTCTCTATGGAATCTATTGCACCTGAGATTCTCTCTTTCATCTCTTGTATTCTGTTGCTGATGCTCTCATCTATAGTTCCAGATTTCTTTCCTAGGGTTTCTATCTCCAGCGTTGCCTCAGTTTGGGCTTTTTTTTTTTATTGCGTCTACTTCCCTTTTTAGTTCTAGTATGGTTTTGTTCATTTCCATTACCTGTTTATATGTGTTTTCCTGTTTTTCTTTAAGGACTTGTAACTCTTTAGCAGTGTTCTCCTGTATTTCTTTAAGTGAGTTATTAAAGTCCTTCTTGATGTCCTCTACCATCATCATGAGATGTGCTTTTAAATCCAGGTCTAGGTTTTCAGGTATGTTGGGGTGCCTAGGACTGGGTAATGAGGGAATGCTGCCTTCTGATGATGGTGAGTGGTTTTGGTTTCTGTTAGTAAGATTCTTATGTCTGCCTTTCGCCATCTGGTAATCTCTGGAGTTAGTTGTTATAGTTGTCTCTGGTTAGAGCTTATTCCTCTCGTGATTCTGTTAGCCTCTATCAGCAGACCTAGGAAAGTAGCTCTCTCCTGAGTTTCAGTGGACTGAGCACTCTCTGCAGGCAAGCTCTCCCCTTGCAGGGAAGGTGCACAGATATCTGGTGTTCAGACCTGCCTCCTGGCAGAAGATGAAGGCCTGAAACAGGGCCTGTCTCAGAAGCTGTTAGCTTCTGTAGTCCATACTCTCACCTGCGCAGACTAGTCTTGGAATGATCAGGGAACCAAGATGACTTCCCCAGGTGCTCAGGCAAAGTCCTCCCGGGTGGGGAGGACACCTGTCCTCTGGCAGGGATGATGCGTGGATGTCTGGTGCCCGAAAAGGGGTCTGCCTCAGAAGCTGTCCTCTAGGGACCTTTGGGGTGTCCTCTGTCTCCTCACCCAGGTGACCAGGTGCTGGCGCCGACCAGAAGGGACTTGTGACCCTGGTCAGGCCAGGTTTTCTGCTTCCCTAATGCTGGTCCCGCATGATTAGAATGGAACAGAAGTTGTGTTTCACTCACTGGTGGTCCTAAGATCGAGTAGAGAGTCCTCTAGGGACCTTGGGGTGGGGGGTGGGGTGTCTGCTTACTCTGTGCCCAAACGGCAGTATTTCTTTATTTTGTTCTTTCAGAATTTTATACTATGAATTTAGTTCATATTCATCCCTCCCTCAATTCCTCCCAGATCCATCTACTGTTCTTTCTCCATCCAACTTTGTGTCCTTTGTTTTGGTTTTTGCATTCATCAAACCCAATTTCTGCTGTTCATTTACTCATGGATGTGTGACTATCCACTGGTGTGTGGTTGACTTACTAGGGACAACACTCTTAAAGAAAACTGATTTTCTCTTCTTCTTCTTCTTTCTTCTTCTTCTTCTTCTTCTTCTTCTTCTTCTTCTTCTTCTTCTTCTTCTTCTTCTTCTTCTTCTTCTTCTCCTCCTCCTCCTCCTCCTCCTCCTCCTCCTCCTCCTCCTCCTCCTCCTTCTTCTTCTTCTTCTTCTTCTTTCTTCTTCCTCTCCTCCCCTCCTCCTCCTCCCTCTCATCCTCCTCTGCCTTCCTGTCTCTCACACAAACATACACATACACACACACACACAGAAGAGAGAGAGAGAGAGAGCGAGAGAGAGAGAGAGAGAGAGAGAGAGAAGCTATCAAATATGCCAATAACTTCTTAGCTAGGGGTGAGGTGTGGGACTTCACATCCATTTAGTCTTATGCTGGCATTTTGTCTGGCTTGTGCATGCTATTGTAACTTCTGCAAGTTCATGTGTGCAATTGCCCATTCTGTTTAGAAGGCACCAAAAATGGAGCAGATAAAAATGTAAAAATGTTTACATCTCAAATGATATCCCACCTCCTGCTTACCCGTCCACAACCCCCCACCTCACATCTGCCCTCTCCTCCCTCCCTTTTGTCTTTATGGGGGTACTCCCCTACCCACCCACCGCTACTGCATCCCCTTATGCTGGGGCATCAAACCTCCACAGGACCAAGAGCCTCCCTTCCCATTGATGTCAGACAAGGCCATCCTATATTCTGTATCTAAAGCCATGAATTGTTCCCTGTACACTTCTTGGTTGGTGGTCTATGGTGTCCCTGGGAGCACTGGGTGGTCCGGTCAGCCAACATTGCTCTTCCTTTGGGGTTGCAATCCCCCTCCACTCCTCCAGTCCTTCTGCCAGCTCCCCTACCTGGGTCCCTGAACTCAGTTCCAAGCATCCACATATACATTGGTCAGTTGCTGGCACAACCTCCCAAGTAACAAGCACACCAGGTTCCGGTCACTAAGTTCCTCTTGGCAATGGCAACAGTTTCCAGGTTTGGAATGTGCAGACTGGGTGGATTCCCAGGTTGAGCCAGATGGCCATTCCTTCAGTCTCTGCTCTAAGTTTTGTCCCTCTCTTTCTTTTGGACAGTAACACTTCTGGGTTAAAAACTTTGAGATGGATGGGTAGCCTCATCCCTCCACTGCAGCCTGTGCCTATCAACTGGAGGTAGTCTCTAAAAGTTCTATCTCCTCTTCTCTGAACATTTCACTTAAGGCTTCTTTCTTGTTACACTTCATATGGTCTATGCATTTTATCATAGGTATTCTGAGCTTTAGGGCTAAGATCCATTAATCAATGATTACATACCATGTGTGTCCTTTGGGGTCTGGGTTAACTCACTCAGTACGATATTTTCTAGTGCCATCCATTTGCCTGCAAAATTTGGGATTATTCAGTTTTTAATAGCTGAATATTATTCCATTGTGTAAATAAGTGTATCACATTTTCTGTATCCATTCTTTTGTTGAGGGACATCTGGTTTGTTTCTAGCTTCTGGCTATTATAAATTATGTTTCTATGCACATAGTAGAACATGTTTTCTTGTGATATAATGGGGCATCTTTTGGGTATATGCCCAGGAGTGGTATAGCTGGGTCTTTATGAAGAACTGTTTCCAATATTCTGAGGAACTATCAGATTAATTTCCAAAATGGTTGTACCAGTTTGCAATCCTACAAGCAATAGAGGAGTGTTTCTCTTTCTCCTCATCCTTGGATGCATCTTCTGTCACCTGAGTTTTTATCTTAGCCGCTCTAGTTTGTATAAGATGGAATCTCAGGGTCATTTTGATTTGCATTTCCCTGATGACTCAGGAATCTGAACACTTCTTTAGGTTTTTCTAGGTCATTTTAAATTCCTCAGTTGAGAAATTTGTTTAGTTCTGTACCCCATTTTTAATTTTTTGGGGGAGGGGTGTTTGAGACAGGGTTTCTCTGTATAGCTCTGGCTGTCTTGGAACTCACTTTGTAGACCAGGCTGGCCTCGAACTCAGAAATCTGACTGCCTTTGCCTCCCGAGTGCTGGGATTAAAGGTGTGAACCACCACGCCCGGCTTTTTAATTGGTTTTCTAGAATTTGATCTACCTATATCTATCTCTCTATATCTATCTATCTATCTATCTATCTATCTATCTATCTATCTATCATCTATCTTTCTACAAGCACTGAGTACAGCTAGGACAAGAAAGAGATTATGTGGACTATAAGCAGTAGAAATAGATGACAATTCTACTCAGGTCTGTTTGGGAACAACTGATACCACTAAGATCTTGAGATGTCATACACTAAATTTAATACTGGAATTAATCTTTGCTCTGCTTGGTTTTGATCTCAGTTTTGCCCAGTTTAGCCTATGGACCTATTCATACCTCTTGAAATAAAATAAAAACAAAAACCTTCCCTTTAGCATTCTTAGTAGAAGTTTATATCTTGGGGGTAAACTCATAGGGAATCCTAGTTAAGAGTTTATCTTAAGTTTAAGAAAGCAACTTTGAGTAGTATTAGGCCTATTGAAGACTATAGGGAGTTTTAACTTGGACTGAACACATTTTGCCTTGTAAGATGGACATGAGTCTGCAAGGGCATTGTTGTATTGCTATATTCTAAGACTAACATTTGGATATCAAGTTAGGTGGAATTATGATGGCTTATTTTCAGTGCCACTGAATGGAATTAGAATCTAGGAGTCCTGCCCTGGGTGTGTCTATCTATGAAAGCATTCAGAGGTTTAAACCAAGAGGGAAGACCTAAATGTAGGAATTATGGTCTAGTATATTTTGGTCCTAGAAAGAATGAAAAGGAAGAAAGGAATCAGCAAGCTGAGCATCAGCATCCATTGCTCTCTGCTTCCTGACAATGTACAAGCTGCCTAACAGGCTTCTATTCTTTACTTATGCTGGCAGACTGTACCCTTCATTCATTAAGTAAAACAACCCTTCTTTCACTAAGTGGCTTTTGTCATGTATGCCGTCACAACAAGAAAAGCAAATAGAGCATATATGAATCTGGGAGTATTCATGTGTTGCTTCCATGCACTGCTCTGTGTTTATGTATGATTTGATAATGATGCAGGGACCAATCTCACTTCCTTTCTTATGAAACACTCATACATCCAGCTACCCACAGAAGACAATTTTAGTAATAATTTGGCTTTAATATTATTATTGTTGTCTGTTACTAAAACCTAGATATATCTTTCTCAGTATCATTATTCTTTTGACTATTTAATGAGAAATGAAGTCATTATAAATCTTTTAAAAAATAATTATACCTAATTATTCAAACATCATAGCCTCCACAACCTTTATTTATCTACTCTAAATCTTGTTTATAACACCATATTAAATAGTATTGCTCTTCCTAGAAAATGAGACAATTTTTCATGTAGTTTCCATTGTGTTTTTTTTTCAAACACATCATTTTACTTTTTGAAATGCTTGAAGAAATACTAAGTAGTAAAAATTTTCTATCCAGCATGACCATATGAAAGGGGCAAAGGTAGGGTGGCCCAGGAAGCACATATTTTCTTTCCAGTTCTATGTATGAAATACATGCAGCACTCAGAAAATAGTGTGTATCTCAATCTACCCAGCTGGAAAGTTGAATTCCAAAAAAAAAAAAAAAAATACCATGCAGAGAGAATATAGAAGGGCTGGTGCCCAGCAATTGAAGTGGACTGTAGGGGATTCCCAACACATTCTGTGTTTCAGATGATGAACACTCCAAGAAATACAAGAAGGGGAGAAAGGCTGTTATCAAACACCTTCTCAGTCAACCACAGGATTTCCTGCTGTCTGTGGACTCAGAGGGATGAGAAAACTGGAAGTACTGTTTGCTCTAAAGAATTTAGAAGTATTTTCTCATGAAATTTACTTCTATCCTGTAAGCTGTCAGAAAAATGGTGAAAGAAAAGATAGCTTTGGGCAAAGGAACAGTCATTGAATACATCATGTATAAATTTTCCTTCAGTGTTAGAGTGTTCATTTCCTCAACATCTAATTATCTCACATTTTGAGCTGACATTTTTTTGGGGTAGAAATTTGACTTCAATTTATACAGAATTATTTTACTCTTTAATTTCAAGAAATATGCTAATAATTGATTCTTTTTAGGTTTTGCTTCTAGCAGTCATTAAGAAGAGCAGAAGTGAGCTTAAAAAGTAATATCTCACAGCACCAATTACACAAAAAAATTTCCCCTAGCCTAAACAAGGCAGTATACGCCTAATTTAGTAGTCAAATATTAATATCTCTATGGGCTATCATATGTATGTATATGGTGATCATCTATGAGGACTAGAAAAGGAAATCAGCATATAATGATCACATCAGCCATTACTTACAACTCTAAATAGTGCAGAGTAGCACATAGACATAGCATGTTATCTGCTATATCCAAAAGGTTAAAAACAAACAAATAAATCCTTTAGTCCTAATTGTGAACTACTTATGAATACACAATTTTTGGCTACTAGAATTGTTTCTATGTTAAAATTACCAGCAATGGAGGGGTTCAGAATCTTTGGAAAATAGATTCTGAATTGCAGCTTCAGGGAGATGTTTTCCTCTAATCCCACTGAGACATGAAAAGCAATTCTTCTCCAGGGCAGATTTTCAAAGCTACCCAGTTAATATATACTCCCTTGTCCCCCTAAATCATTCAAACACATAGACTTTGAGCCTTCACAGTGTGTGAAGATTGCACAAATTTCAGTCGTTTAGCATCCTTGACAATAAAAGAACTAGAAACAAAAAATTTCAGTAAAGTCTGTATTTACTCTTCAGTGCCTGAATTTCTGGGGCTGAGAAATCCGTGGTTTACCTACCCTACTTGTCAGATTGGCCATTTGTATGAGGCCACTGTTTTAGAAACATTCCTAATCAATCACTGTTTTTTCACTAAAATGTTAGTCTTACGCCTGATAAAATTGGTAATTACAGCAAATTAAATAAGTTTAAAAATATATAGTTTATAGTTGTATGTCTTATTCTAATAGAACCTATTATAAACTTCTCTTTACAGCTAAAGAGCATATTCTCCTAAAACTAGTGGGTTTTATCTATGTGGTTTCAAGTTTTTAAAATTCTGCACTTTGAAAAATCCATATTGATATATATCCATATGAAGGTAAACATAATCCTTAAGAAGCATAGAAGAGGCAAATAATCAACTGTGATTATTAAACTGTATATAATATAAATATATATCAGCATAAATAAAATAAATATAGTGAGTAGTTAAGAGTTTAAGTTAAGAATTAACTATTTATTTTGGTGAGATTATCTAATCCCACTGTACTGCTTATATAATAGTAAAAAATAACCAAAATTTTATTAGAAATGACTTATTTATCAGTATAGTCTAGTTTCATATAACTAATAATAATTATATGTGATTTATTGATTAATCATTCATTATCCTTTCTCCTGAGCTAATCTCTATTCCCAGCACATTACGGTTTCCAGCTCTCATTATGACCAGGAAGGATGAATTTTGATCACAAAGATGATTTAATTTGCTTAATTGTGCTTCTTTTGCAACATACCATCTGTTTGAATCAGGTCTTTGCTGAAGACTTTGGAAAGTACTCCCGCTATATAAGCAGAGAGGATATAATACAAGAATAAACATTATACAAACTTACTAGAAGTCTGGAAGACAGGTTTCAAAGATATTGCACATAAATCTGCTATAACATCCCACCCTGTCAACACTCACAGTGTAGAGTGTTGCCCTTCTACACTGTGTTGCCAGCATGAGCTGCAACACAGTATTGATCTTAATCATCCTGGTGCATGTAATATTGAGTCTCAATACTGACTTGTAACAAGGGAAGCCCAGTTAGCACCCAGGTCAGGTCACTTAAGAGTCATTCTGGAACTCAGCCTCGGGCAAATCTGGCACTCCAGATGCCACCCTCCTAGAGAGAGAGAGAGAGAGAGAGAGAGAGAGAGAGAGAGAGACTCCCAGGTGGTCTGCCATAATCAGGGTCACAGGAGGCCTTCCCTAACTAGGGACATAGGTGCTCCCCCTAACCTAAGATAGCATTGTTTGCCTCCCAGAAGGCCTTCACTAACCCACCTCACAGAGCTCTACCTTACTACAAGAGGAACAGGCTGCAGTTAGAAACAGCAAGACCAGTTAATATCTTAGATAACCAGATGGCTAGAGGCAAGCACAATAACATAAACAGCAGAAACCAATGCCACTGGGCAACATCAGAACCCACTACTCCCACCACAGCAAGCCCTGAATACCCTAACACACCTGAAAAACAAGATTCTGGCCTAAAATTTTATCTCACTAAGATGGTAGAGGACTTTAAGGAAGACATAAAGAACTCCCTTAAAGAAATATAGGAGAGCACACATAAACAGGTAGAAGCCCTTAAAGCAGAAATACATAAAACCCTTAAAGAAATATAGAAAACCACACACAGCAAAACATACATATATACATATATACACACACACACACACACACACACACACACACACACACACACACACACACATATATATATATATGCTTAGAACTTAGACCAAAACTTTAAATACATATCAAAATGTACAAGATGGTAGAGTTAGCTGTTATAAAATTGGTAGCTTTCATAAATTCATCCAAAACTTATAAAGAAAATAGTAGTTGTAACAGAAACATTTCACAGCAAAGATAATTCAATTATAATTAACAATGTGGAAAACAAGTAAATAAAATTGCTTTACACACTTCCTGACATCAGTGCTTGAAACAAGATATAAGAGATGCAGTTATAGATAATGTCGGGTCAGTAGTTGTATTTTATAAATTCTAATTAAATTTCCAATGGTGTGTTTCAGGCTTTACAAGTGAAAAAGGAAATTCCTACATTATAGAAGCCGAGTAGCTATCTTATTGAGAAATTTTCACCCAACCTCCAACTGTAAGCGACTAATTTACAAAGTGATGACATGCTCAATTTCACATAGCTAATAGAGTTTTAGTAATAATGATTCCCTGGAATTTTATAAATGCCTTTATAAAAATTATATAAAATTTTTAAGTAGAAAAATTGTGGTCATAGATTTATTATTGATTTCATTGTTGGATCACATAACTCATATATTTGCCATGTGGGCTTTCACATACGAAATTTGCTAATCTCTGCTATAGAGTATTTAACAACTGCATCCTTCTACCTAGAACTGTTTGTACAGCCTAGGGACCAAAGAAGTGTTTACTTCCCATTTCTTGGCAATGGATTTAAGTATGAAAAGAATGATTTTCTGTTTCCTATGGCATACATTTCTGGTATAAAATTTAAATATTTGCTATTATATGTTTTCATGAAGTAACAAGTTGATTTATTTAAAATAGGCATATTTTCTATTTTCTATTGCTCCAATCCATTGTGATTTGATAAAGTTGAGTTTCTAAGTAATCACAGTCATAGAGCACAAATCTGTAGGAGTTTAAGCTTATTAAACTTTTGTTTCCTTTGAATGAATGACATGGATAGTTCATATTTACCCCCTGTCCTGTTCCTCACTTTAATGGTCTTCTAATATTTCTAGCTTTAATCATCCAAATGCATCCTTGTAAAATTAGTAACTTAATACCAAGATCAGAAGCTTGCATTATTAGACATAAGTAAATCTCTGTTGATAAAATACACTAAGCTTGAAGAGCATGCCCTCATGTCATGTTTATTTTCATTTCCAAGGTGAGTGAACTGCTGAGATGAAATGCTGCTTTTCTTAAACTTGGAAGCCAAATTGACTCCCAGGCAGGAAACACCTCACTCCCTTAAGATGGGTAATTACACACTGAACCCCACATGAGTTCATTAATGAGCTGTCCAGCTCCCATGGCATTCTTATTAGCCTAATACAGCTGTACTTTGGGTAAAAGCTATTGCACACAGGGTAAACTTGATAATCAGGAGCCTTGTGTCAAACAAAGTGCTAGGCTGGGTGTAAGAGGAATAAATAAAGCCAATGATTTAGAAAGAATAAGCATCTGTAACAAAATTACTTATTTTCTGTCAACTAATATTCTTTCACTAGTTATGGTAGACAAAAGTTAACATTAACTTTTGAATATTTCCCATTTTATAATTTTTAATCATTTCTCATTCACTGTTTCTACTATTCTGGGCAATTTTATAGTAAGCATATCTTTAATATCCAATAGAAGATATATTAGCTAATATTAACTCTAGAACTGCATTAACAGAATGTAGTTCATTTCTTACACTGATTAGTCCTACAATTAAAAAATATTTCATCTACATATATTATTTTGATGCTCAAAAATTCTTAGGTAAATAATTTTTATTTACTTTTTTAAGAAAGTGGTACTTGGGGACTGGAGAAGTTGCTCAGTGACTAAGAGTACTTACTGCTCTTCCAAAGGACTATAGTTTGGTTCTCAGTACCCAAGTTAGGAAGATCACAACTGCTTGAACCTCTGACTCCCACAAGTATCCCCACACATGTGACATATACACACAGAGATGCATACATGATACATAAATAAAAATAATTCTTTTTTAAAAAGAAGCTGATGCCCATCTTTAATGAAGAACCCTTGAGTAAAAGTTTATAATCTTTAAAACATCACTTAATATGCTTTTATTATTTTCTCTAAAACATTTTGATGCATAGACTTGATGTATATTCCAGGCATGCTTGGGACTCCCTGATAGTTTAAGCTGACATCACACCTGGACCTACCTGGTTTATCTTCCTAAGTGTTGGGATTACAGCAGTGGGCAAGCAAGCATCTGATTCCTTTTTGTTCTAAGTAATATTAGCTTTTAATATCCTGTGTTTCCCTTCAATGTTCCCATCAGTTAGTTGAAGGGGGAAAAGAACACCAAAGAAATTCCCTGGATAACCCACCATAGCTTCTTAACACTAATGGCATAAGGTGGCTTTGAACTCCTCTTCATTTACCATTCTGTTCCAAGTATTGATGGTTTTTGTTTGTGAGTTTGCATGAATTTTATCTTTTGCCCCTTTGAAGAATAATAAATTCCTTTACATTCTTATTTGTAAACTGTGACCTCAATGTATATCTCTCTCCACAACTCAACCTGAAAGACTGGAGTACACACACTTACTTTTAATTACAGATATAAATATTTTAAACTGCAAGTAACTTTAGAAATGATATTTGATCTTCAAAGTTTATTATGTTCTTCTGATAGCCTCCAAAAACATGATTACAGATTGTATCAAAACTGTCACATGACTTTTTTAAAAAATTAATGCTCAGCTACAGAATTTACATAATTTCCATTCCATCAACTTCTCCCATGTCTCCTGTAAACCTTCTCAAGCTCATAACCTCTTCTTTTTTAATTAGATAGGTAAGTAGATAAATAGACAGGCAGATAGCCTACTGAGTGCATTGAGTGCTACATGTATGTGCATTTGTTTAGGACTAATCACTTGAAATTAAAGAACCTATCAAAGAGCGTGTCCTTGGAGAAGATTGATTTTTCCTTTTCTCAGCAACCATTAATTAATTGCCAAGAACTCATTGTCTGAGGCGAAGCCTTGTGATATTTCTCCCACCCATGTAAGCATGTCAACTGATATTGTTCTTTTGAAGTCTTTTTTTTAGACAACTAAAACTTTGAGATTTCATGGGTACAGCTTTTTTGTCACATGTTAAAGACACTATCTTATATGCATTCAGCATATACCTTGGTCCTCTGACTCTTACAGTTTTCTGTACCACCATCCTCTTTTGAGGTGCTTTCTTTACCTTAGGTGTTGGGGTTTGTTACAGATGCATCAACTAGGGTTAGGTTCTGCACAATAAGTTGTTATCCACAATCTGATCAGCTGTAGATATCTGTGATGGTTTCCATTTGATGCAAAAAGGAGCTTATTTAATAGGATTTGATACTTGTTCCTATCTGTGGATATAAGAATAAACAGCATATTCAATAAATATCCACCAGCTAAAAATGAGATTAGAGCTATATATCTCACCCATGTGCAAAAATCAATTAAAAATGAATCCAAGATCTTAATTTAAAACCTGAAAAAAAAAGCTTTGTGGAAAACAGTTCAAAACATAGACATGGGTAAGATAAATAGTTCCTGAAGTTGACAAATGGGTTTCATGAAATCAAAAGCTTTCTGCACAGAAAAGTGAACAAATATCATACAAAATGGATGGTTATCTTTGCCAGGTATAATTTGTATAGGCACAACCTCTCCCATTGATGATTTAGGTAAGGCAGACCAGCTAGAAGAACATATCCCACACACAAGCAATAAGTTTTGAGATATTCCCTGCTCCAGTTGTTAAAAACCCATATGAAGACCAAGTTGGATATCTGCTGCATATGCTGCAGGGAGGGCTAGGTTTAACCTGTGTATGTTCTTTGGTTGGTGTTTCAGACTGTGAGAGCAGCAAGGATTCAGGTGAGTTGACTCTGTTGGCCTTCCTATGGAGTTCCTATCCCCTTATGTGCTCACAATCTTTCCTCCTATTCTTCTATTAGAGTCCCCAAGCTCTATCCACTGTTTGGCTGTTGGTGTCTATATCTGTCTGAGTCAGCTGTTGGATGGAGCCTCTCAGAGGACAACATGACTGGGTTATTATTATGGGACTGGATTACCACACTAAGTATGATATTCTCAATGAACTCTAATTTTAAAACAATTTTTCTTTTATAAAGAAACAATTTATATAGGCAGCAATTAACTACTTACCTGGAATAACTATTGCTGTGATTCGTATTATATGATGTTGGAAAAGTTAACAAGCAAAATTAACTCCTTGAGAGAAAACTCTAGGTTCCAGAGGTTAAGATGGTGTAGATGGATGGGGCCATATCAGGAAGGGCTTTCTCACTGTATTATTCCATCACATGGTGCTGATGGGAAAAAAATGAGCAAGTAGTCAATGTGTGCATTAATAACCACTCCAGTTCTACTAATTGGGACAGAACCTTCATGAATGAATCACCTGCCCCAATGTCTGTCTTAACACCATTAGATTCAGACTACATTTGGAAGGAGGAAAACATTCTAGTCACAGCATCATATGATGGAAAATCAAGAAAAAAATCAACCTTTTCCTTCCAGGGAGGATCTACAGTGGTTATCCCTCTGCTGTTAATCTGGAGATACCTATGTTCTCAGCAACTTGGCCTCACACTCTAAAGAATACCACCCAACTCACAAGTCTGCCCTGAGCTGGAAAGCAATGCAGCTGCTCCCTTTTAAGGACTTCTACGTCTAGGTGCTGCTTCTGTCCACACGTATTATAATACTTGATATTGATTCATAAAAGACTGGGTTATTTTTCACTGTATGAACTTGTTTAATTTTAATGATATCCTTATTTCTGTCTTTAAAGAAAATCAACATGATGTTTCTCCATCAATGTAATAATAATTCGATATTTTAAGTACTCAAAACATAGTTCTGACTGTGGACAAAAATGAGTACAGAATCAGATAAATATTTCTTATCATTATTTACTAATATGGCATTGCTTTTACTGTCTACCTTATGCATGTACTGAATTTTACACACACTCTCTTATAACATTATCATCCTGTGGCTGGGCCAAATCTTGCTCAGTTGTACTGGAAGTCTGTGCTTTATTTTTCTTACACTATGAAGTGAGCTACCATGTTGTTTATAAGCTTGATATTTGCATTCAGAATTAAAATTTGTCATTTTCTTTGGTTTGATCTTTTTATGTAATTTATGAGTTTGGTTCCTTTTTCTTTTTTTCCTTTTCCAATTTTTATTAGGTAATTTCCTCATTTACATTACAAATTCAAACAAGAAAGTCCCCTACACCTGCCCCTTGCCAATCCCCTACTGACCCACTACCACTTCTTAGCCTTGGCATTCCCCTGTACTGGGGCATATAAAGTTTGTAAGACCAAGGGGCCTCTCTTTCCAGTGATGGCCGAATAGGCCATCTTCTGCTATATATGCAGCTAGAGATATGAGCTCTGGGGATACTGGTTAGTTCATATTGTTTTTCCATCTATAGGGTTTCAGACCCCTTCAGCTCCTTGGGTAATTTCTATAGCTCCTCCATTGGGTCCCTGTGTTCCATCCAATAGCTAACTGCAAGCACCCACTTCTGTGTTTTCCAGGCACTAGCATAGCCTCACTCACAAGAGACAGCTATATCAGAGTCCTTTCAGCAAAATCTTGCTGGCATATGCAAAAGTGTCTACGTTGGTGGCTGATTATGGGATGGATCCCTGGGTGGGGCAGTCTCTGGAAGGTCTACTCTTTCATCTCGGCTCCAAACTTTGTCTCTATAACTCTTTCCAAGGGTGTTTTGTTCCCAATTCTAAGAAGGGGCAAAGTATCCACACCTTGGTCTTCGTTTTTCTTGAGTTTCATGTGTTTTGCAAATTATATCTTGGGTATTCTAAGTTTCTGGACTAATATCCACTTATCAGTGAGTGCATATCATGTGTGAGTTCTTTTGTTATTGGGTTACCACACTCAGGGAAATGCAAATCAAAACAACCCTGAGATTCCACCTCACAGCAGTCAGAATGGCTGAGATAAAAAATTCAGTTGACAGCAGATGCTGGCCAGGATGTGGAGAAAGAGGAACACGCCTCCATTGTTGGTGGGATTGCAAGCTTGTACAACCACTCTGGAAATCTGTCTGGCGGTTCCTCAGAAAATTGGACATAGTACTATGGGAGGATCCCACAATACCTCTCCTGGGCATATATCCAGAAGATATTCCAACAGGTAAGAAGGATACATGTTCCACGATGTTCATAGCAGCCTTATTTATAATAGCCAGAAGCTGGAAAGAACCCAGGTGCCCCTCAAAAGAGGAATGGATACAGAAAATGTGATACATTTACACAATGGAGTAATACTCAGCTATTAAAAGAATGAATTTATGAAATTCCTAGCCAAATGGATGGACCTGGAGGGCATCATCCTGAGTGAGGTAACTCAATCACAAAAGAATTCACATGATATGTACTCACTGATAAGTGGATATTAGCTCAGAAATTTAGAATACCCAAGATATAAGATACAATTTGTGAAACACATGAAGCTGGGGAAGAACGAAGACCAAGGTATGGATACTTTGTCCCGTATTGTAATTGGGAGCAAGGCACCCATGGAAAGAGGTACAGAGACAGAGTTTGGAGCTGAGATGAAAGGATGGACCATCTAGAGGCTGCCATACCCGGAGATCCATCCCATAATCAGCCTCCAAACGCTGACACCATTGCATACACTAGCGAGATTTTGCTTAAAGGACCCTGGTATAGCTGTCTCATGTGAGACTATGCCGGGGCCTAGGAAACACAGAAGTTGTTGCTCACAGTCAGCCATTGGATGGATCACAGGGCCCCCAATGGAGGAGCTCGAGGAAGTACCCAGGGAGCTGGGGGGATCTGCAACCCTATAGGTGGCACAACAACATGAACTAACCAGTACCCTCCCAGAGCTCATGTCTCTCTAGCTGCATATGTATCAGAAGATGGCCTAGTCGGCCATCAGTGGAAAGAGAGGCCCATTGGTTGTGCAGACTTTATATGCCTCAGTACAGGGGAACGCCAGTGCCAAGAGGTTGGAGTGGGTGGGTGGGGGAGTGGGTGTGGGGGACTTTTGGAATAGCATTGCAAATGTAAATGAAATAAATACCCCATAATAAAAAAAAAGAAAAGAAAGAAAAAGGAACACTCCTCCATTGCTGGTGGGATTGTAAGCTTGTACAACCACTCTGAAAGTCAGTCTAGAGGTTCTTCAGAAAATTGGACATAATACTACTGGAAGATCTAGCAATACCACTCCTGTGCATATACCCAGAAGTAGTTCCAACTGGTAATAAGAACACATGCTCTATTATGTTTATAGCAGTATTATTTATAACAGCCAGAAGCTGGAAAGAACCCAGATGTCCCTCAACAGAAAAATGGATACAGAAAATGCATTTCGTTTATACAATGGATTACTACTCAGCTATTAAAAACAAAGAATGTATGAAATTCTTGGATAAATGGATGTATCTGGAGGATATCATCCTTAGTGAGGTAACCCAATCACAAAAGAAGTTATTAGATATGCACTCACTGATAAGTGGATATTAGTCCAGAAACATAGAACACCCAAGATAGAATTTGCAAAACACAAGAAAATCAAGAAGGAAGACAAATGGGTTTATACTTCATTCCTCCTTAGAGTAGGGACAAAATACCCATGATAGGAGTTGCAGAGACAAAGTTTGGCACTAAGACAAAAGGATGGACTATCCAGAGACTACCCAACCTGGGGATACATTCCATAATCAGCCACCAAAACCACCAAACTATTGCATATGCTAGAAAGATTTTGCTAAAGGGACCCTGTTATAACTGTCTTGTATGAGGTTATGCCAATGCTTGGTAAATACAGAATTGGATGCTCACAGTCATCTATAAAATGTAACACAGGGCCCCTAATGGAGAAGCTAGAGAAAGCACCCATGTAGCTGAAGGGGTCTGCAACCCTATAGGTAGAACAACAATATGAACTAACCAGTACCCCCAGAGCTCATATCTCTAGCTGCATATGTAGCAGAAGATGGCCTAGTCGGCCATCACTGGGAAGAGAGGCTCCTTGGTATTGCAAACTTTATTTGCCCCAGTACAGGGGAATGTCAGGGTCAAGAAGCAGAAGTGTGTGGGTAGGGGAACAGGGTGGAGGGAGGGTATAGCGAACTCTCAGGATAGCATTTGAAGTGTATATAAAGAAAATATCTAATATAAAAAGAAAGAAAGAAAATCAAGAAGAGGGAAGACCAATGGGTGGATACTTCATTCCTCTTTAGAATAGGGAACAAAATACCCATGAAAGGAGTTACAGAGACAAAGTTTGTACCTGAGACAAAAGGATGGACCTTCCAGAGACTACCCCACCTGGGGATCCATCCCATAATCAGCCACCAAATTCAGACACTATTGCATATGTCAGCAAGATTTTGATGAAGGGACCCTGGTATAGCTGTTTTGTATGAGGCTATGCCAGTGCCTGGCAAATATATAAGTAGATGCTCATAGTCATCTATAAGACAGAACACAGGGCCCCCAATAGAGAAACTAGAGAAAGCATCCAAAGAGCTGAAGGGGTCTGCAACCTTATAGGTGGAACAACAATATGAACTAACCAGTACCCCCAGAGCTTGTGTCTAACTGCATATGTAGCAGAAGATGGCCTAGTTGGCCATCACTGGGAAGAGAGGCCCCTTGGTATTGCAAACTTTATTTGCTCCAATACAGGGGAATGCCAGGTCCAAGAAGCAGGAGTGGGTTGGTAGGGGAGCAGGGCGGGGGGAACTTTCGGGATAGCATTTGAAATTTGAAATGTATATAAAGAAAATACCTAAAACAAAAAAAGAATAGAAATAGTCAACACAAAAACAAAATATGAATAATTAAAGAGTGGCAATGTGGAGTGTGAGGGGCTCATGGGAAGTTTGGAGGGAGGAGGTTGGGAATGATAAATAATTACATTTTAATAAAAAGTAAACAATTCCCACCTTAAAAAAGAAAAAACAAAAGAGGATCAGAAGAAAGCAATGGATGGTGTCAGAGGTGGACGTTATCACATTACAGACTATGCATATGTGGAAATGTTACAATAAAGCTAAACATTCTGTATAATTAATATACAGTAATAAAAATAGTAAAAAGAAGTAACATTAATGAAGTTTTATGAAAACACCTCAATACATTTGAGTGAGAAGTCAAATCAGAGGAGTATCAAGTGCAGTCTGGGGCCATGAACCTTTCTGAAATTCTTGAAATTAATACTGAGCTTTGGCTGTCAGTTCAGGGCTGCTTGTGAGCCTTTACACTATAGGCACCTTTGATATAAGAAGCAAACAACAGTGTTTCATGTGCGTCTTAGTTAGTGTTACTATCACTGTGATAAAACACCATGACCAAAAGTAACTTGGGGAGGAAAGGTTTGTTTTACTCAAAGTTCTATGCAACAGTTCATCATGAAAAGGGCAGTGAGGGCAGGAACTCAAGCAGGGCAGGAACTTTGATGCTGGAGCTGATACGGAGCAATGGAGAGGTACTACTCACTGGCTTGTTCCACATGGGTTGCTCAAGCCTACTTTCTTATAAAACCCAGGACTACCAGCTTAGAGGTGTGCTCCTACCCACAATAGGCTGGGCCCTCCCATATTAATAATTAATTAAGAAAATACCTACTGGTTTGCCTGCAGCCCAATCTGTATGGAGGAATTTGAGAAAATACAGTCATCTCTCAAATGACTATAGCTTGTGTCAGATTGACATAAAACTAGCTAGCACAGTATGTGTTAGTGAAAATCGTGTAAGTTATCTCATATTTTGCTTCAATATGATAGTTCACATTTCCTTCTGATTTAAAAATAAAACTTTTCTTGATTCTTGATTTTATCTTCAATGAGTCCAACAGGAATTGTAACCTCATATTCTGCTTACACCAAATTTTGGCAGTATGTTTTCAAAGGTCATCATATTGCATACCTTGCGACATAAATGTTCTAATTGGATGCATAGCCTACCAAGATAGACATTGAAAAAATAATATGGTGGATAATTCTATAGTCAAGATTGTAGTAGATGGTATAAAAACCACAGGGTATTCTAAGAGAACAGCAGAGGAAAATTACATCTACTTTAGTACAAAAATTGGAAAATATGCAAAAATTTGTTCAAAGACTGAATAGTGGAAAAACAATGTAAAACATTGTTGTAGGAGAATGAATAATATAGGGAGAACTCAAAGAAAGAACTTCACAAATTCTACTTGCATTTTCAACAATTTGTCCTGTTTTTTTTTTTTTTTAGTTTAATGTGTAACTGAGATATAGTAAATGGTGGAAATAACATTAGATCAATAATTATATATAAAGTAAAATTAGCTCAAAATCTCATCTGTAAAATTTATATATACCAGGTAAAATATTGGGAAGACAACTATAGCTTCAACTACTTCAAAGCATTTTTTACTCCAAGAACATAATATTATTTTAACTTATTTAATATATTTATTATATCATTATGAAATATTTTGTGTATTCATTTAAATGTGTTAGGTATATATGTATATGTAAATGTAAATGTTTACATTTATGCCCTAACCCAAGTTAGTTTCCTATTCAGAAGACTAAATATACTTACCATATTTTTCAACTATGATCAACTTCCATTTCTAGAACTTGTTTCTCCAAACTGAAGCCTTTTAATTACAGAACAAAACTGCTTATAGCTGCTTTTTTCCAAGTCCTGGAAATAGTCAGCCTACTTTATGTCTCTATTAACTGACTACATTAGGTGACCAATGTAAGAATATTTGCTACTGGTACTTTGTAGAATGTGTCAGAATTCAATTTTTAAAAGGCTAAATAGCATACTGGTGAACATTAATACAAATTTTGATCATTCATCCATCTTTCAAAAGATGTGGTTTATTTTCAACTTTCAGCTATTATGAAGAATGTCGTTATGAACATGGGTATATAAATGTTTTCAGATCTCGTCTTTCATTGTTTTGGGTACATATGCAGAGGTGAGATTGCTGGCTCACCTTGTAGTTCTACTTTCAGTTATTAAGTCCCAATTACATCCCATCAAGCAGTGTTCAGGGTTTCCATAATCTTATCAACATATGCCATTGAATAGTTTCTTTTTGGTGTGTATGTGTGAGAGAGAGAGAGAGAGAGAGAGAGAGAGAGAGAGAGAGAGAGAGAGAGAGAGAGAGAGAGAGAGTCTGTATGCGCACCTGCACATGTGTGTTGTTTTGATTTTTATAAAAAGCACCCGAGTGAGTATGAAGTAATATTATCTGTTATCTGTTTTTGATTTGTCTTTCTCTGGTGACCAACGGTGCTAAACATCTTTCCCTGTGCATTAAGTTTATATAGCTCATCCAAGAACTGTTTGCTTTTATGCCTTCCCAGTTTTAGAGCTTTAGTTGTTATTTGTTGTCTTTATTGTTACTGAGTTTCATGTGTCCTTTGTATGTCCTGCATATTTCCTCTGCATCAATTATATAACCTCAAATATTGCTTCCCATTCCATGAGTTATATATTATTTTGAATGTTGATAGAGTTGTTTTTTTCTACAGAATAGTTTAGCTCCAGTGTTTTCTACTGCATTTTTGATGCCTGTGCATCTGGAGCAATGTGCGAGGATTTATTGCTAAATACACCATTATGGAGTCTTTCTTTCTCCTAAGCTGTTTTTTTTTTTCTTTTTTTGTCTATGGGACTCACTCATACATTTAGATATTTTAACCACTTTGAGTACAAGTTTATTCTTTTGTTATTTCTTGAAAAGACTTCATTTTTACATTTAATGATTGCAACACTTTTATCAAAAATCCCTTGACCATGCATTAGAAGGCTTAGTTCTGGACGTTCTTAGCTTTTCCATTTATTTGTGTCTTCATGACAGTATTATACTTCTTATTTATTTATTCTTATTTTATGTGTGTGAATAATTTGTCTTCAGTCATATAGTTGTACCACATGTATAGCCAGTGCCTGAGGAGGGCTGTTGGGAGTCTTGGGTGTCCTGGAATGGAATTACAGATGATTGGTAGTCACTATATGGGTACTAGGAAGGTCATCTGGAAGCAGCCAGTGCTCTAAACCTCTGAGCCAATTCTCTAGCTACAGTACTATATTGTTTTGATTGCTATAGCTTAAAAACAAGATCATGTCCTGTAAAATCTTTAACTCTTTTCTAAGATTGTTTTAGCTACTTAAGGCCCTTTGATATTTTATTTAAATTTAAGGTTGGAATTTCCTTTTTTTTTTTTTTATTTTTATTTTTTTTTCCATTTTTTATTAGGTATTTAACTCATTTACATTAGGTATTTAACTCATTTACATTTACATTTACATTTCCAATGCTATAACAAAAGTCCCCCATATCCACCCACCCCCACTCCCCTGCCCACCCACTCCCCCTTTTTGGCCCTGGTATTCCCCTGTACTGGTATTCCCCTGTACTGGGGCATATAAATATAAGTATATTTATATTTATAATTTATATAAATATATAAAGGTTGGAATTTCCTATTTCCATAAGAACGTACTGTTAAGATTTTCATATGTACACAATTAAAATCCTGTTGTTATTACCACTATTGATGGTGATGATGATGACGATGACAACGACTGATGACAATGATGTGTTCTGTGAAGAATAAGAAAGCTTAAGGAGGATGCACAGTTGTAGTTGTGCTTACTGCTACACTGTCATCTATATCCTCATTAATAAGTAGCTTATCAGTTTTGTCACCTGAAAAAACCCTCAATATTAATAAGTATATATTCTTCTTCCTTCCATCCTTTTCATCTTTCCCCCTTTCTTACAATCTCTTTGTGTTTTATTTTTCTATACTTTGAGAATTCCATACATGTATACAACAAGATATTACAGACACTTCCCCAACTCCTCCTGGCCCTCATGTTCTATAATTTAACTCTTTCTCTTTTCTCCTCAGTGTTCAGGTTTAAAGTTGTTTGACATAAAATTTTCATTTTACTGCTATCAACTAGTTGCTTATAAAATAGATTTTCCTTGAATTTCCCATGGCCTCCTATAATGCTCTGCTTCATTTCCCTTTGGTTGTTTATATTTTCTCGTCTGATAGTGATACATACATCTTCATAAAGTATCATGCTTGTTTGGGGTTAAGGCTACAAAAATGGTAATTCTGCTACTAATAGGGTTTTTGTTTTCTTTTGTAGCTTTATGGCTTTTCTGGCTGTTGTGTGAAACATCATGACTTGTTTATTCATTTGTTATTCCTCTTATATGGTTAAATTATTGACTCCTTTTCCTGTTCCAAAAAGTAATATCTATAATCCTATGCAGAATTATGGCAATCTCTTATTTATTTTCAAACAAAACATACCCAGTGTGTTTAAAAATATTTTGTCCATTTAGTTTCTAGAACATCACATCAAAGCAAAATCCTACTGAAGGATGATGATAGAGGGGGAGTCACTGTCTTCAGCTGAGTAGTCACTGCTGACTCTGTCAGGCTCCAGTGGATAATTTCCAATCTGTGGTTATTCAGAGAGTTCTGGTTAAACTCATTGGGCCACAAATGAACCAGTTAACAGGAATCATTTATCTTTCAGTGAGAGAAGCTGCACTGGGTATGGCTTTAATAAAAACACAGCATATATTCATGCACACAGCTCAAAAATTCAGGCCATTGCTACACAAATGTGAATGGTGGAACAACAGCCATCCAGGTTCTGAGCCATATTATGTTCTCAAGAAAGGAGAAATGAATGTGAATTACTAAAAATATAGAACATTTAATCACTCTGATGTTTATGTATTGTCCTTTTATTGGCATTTTAAATAGGGAGTGAGAGTGGTAGTGCTTGTAAAAGCAAGAATAATAATGACCATTGAGAATTTTGTTCTGCCCTGTGGGATTGGAGGGTGTTTGAAAGAAAAGAAAGCCAATCTGCATTATAATGCCACATATCAGTAGGAAGGAATGCAGCAAAAGAATGTCTGTCCGCCTGCCACAGGACTGAGGACTATACACAGGAGATGAACAAAATGTATGATTGGAATCTAAAATACTTGCCTACTATTTACCACAATTTTCTGTATATATAAAGCCTCTTTTCTATTAGATTGTAGAGATTACACAAATTAACAATAATCAGAGTCATTATTACTTAAGTCATAGACTTTTAGTCTCTTGTTCTATTTTCCCCAAAGGAAATACACATAAATAGTAAAAACTACTCTCTTAAAAGACTGTTTTGATTCATTTTTTTTAAAAACTCAATTTACATACCTCAACTGTGTCAAAATCTGGTCTTACATTCCCATTTTTGCTATTTTTAATATGCAAGCATTTACAATTTCTGGCCAAATTTCTTTTATTACACCAAATATCCTAAATGCAACCTTTATTTAGTACTTAACTATATTTGATGATAGCTGTCCATCTTGGCCATTTTCTTCTTGCCAATTATGAATGTCTTCAGGTCAGCCTAGCACATTAACTATTTTTATGAACACAGTGATTCTTGAATTACTGATTCTTCAAATATCTTATCAACTTCTTTCCTAATTGTAATAATTTTAGTTAGCAAATATATTTAGTATATTTAGGGCTTAGTATAGTTAAAGCCTCTCCAGTAACTCACTTAGCCCTTGCAGTAGCATAATGAGATAGGCTTCATATCTACAAATGCACCAATTAAAAAAAATAGAGGGTAGTTTTTTTTTAAATGTCAAGTACAAATGGCTAAAACCACAGCAGAGGCAGGTTTTGAAATCATATTGCCTTATTAGAAAGAGCATTAGTCAGTCACTGCTACTGGACATTACTCCACAACTTGTTTCTCACATAAGCCTCACCTACATAGAGACTCTGTGGAGGCGATCTAACTAGTATCATTCAACTTTCTGTCCTGCGAAAAAGACCATTCAAAGTCCATTGACATATGACTATATGACTTGTATTCAGATGCCCAAAGTTGGGCCTACAAAACATGCCTTTATATTATGGGGTATTACTATAGAAAAAACAGGGTACTGAGCACAGCTGTATATTAAAAATTGCTGGTGTGACTGCTGTGTCACATGTCTGTCAGTATGTGAAACAAATGAGAGAGGCTATGTCTATACAAATGTTCTGACCTATGAGCATCTGAGTGATTAATAGCCTAACACTCCCTGAAAAATAAGTGAGCCTGAGATGATCACCACTACAGTGCTGGTAGGCCCAGACAGGGAGCTAGCCTGAAACAACTACCAGTCCAGTTCCAGATAGGCCCAGACGGGCTCCCAGTATGGAGGAAGCTGTGTGAAAGACCAGGGCCAAAGGCAGGAGTGTTCCTAAAACAGATAACTCTTGTAAGGAGCCACTTGGGCAAGGGGCCCCAGCAAGAACTGAGTCCAAGAGGACCACCAGACCAGTTCGGTGTAGCCAAGAAGTCTACCATCAAGAAAATGAGGGATAATAAATATTGGTGAGGATTCAGAGGAAGAGAAATTTTTATTTATTACTGGTGGGGATGTAAACTCATGTAGCCACCATGAAAATTGATGTAGAAGTTTCTCAAGGAGCTAAAAACATAACATGTGTATATCATCCTTGTGTATGTATTGAAAGTAAATCTAAATTACTATTCCAAAAAGATAGTTGTCATCCACATTTATTGCTTCATTACTCAAAATAGCTAGAAAATGAAGCAAGCTTACAGATCCCTCAACAGGTGAATATACAGAAGAAGAAAAAGAAAAGTACCCAAATTATATAGTCAAAATTTAACTTTATTCAACTAAAAAGGATAAGATTAATAAATTTATAGGAAAATGTGTGCAGCTGGACAACATTGTGTTAAACAGTGTTATATTTTGTTTTCTATTGCTATGATCACAACCAAAAGCATCCTGGAGATGAAAATGCTTATTTTTTTTTTATAGTACAGTTTTCAGTCTCTCAAGATGTAAATTTAGGGTAGGAACACAAGGCAGGATATGGAAGCCAAGTCTGAAAGAATTCTCACTATTAACTTGCTTTTTATATCTTTTTCACTTTACTTTCAGATATAACTCAGGACCACCTGCCCAAGAGTGACACCATTGCCAATGGTCTGGGCCTTCATTAACCAAGAAAATGTCCTACCTACTTTCTTACAGACATATATGATGGGCGCACCTTCTCAATTAAATCCACATCTTCACAGATGACTCTAGACTGTGTCAAGTTGACAAAAATACTATCATTAGCACAATTGACCTTTTGTCAACAGGACACACAAACAGGTACTACTAAATCATAACCTTTCCTTTCTTATCTATCGACACCATCTCATTTACTCTCACATAAAGCATAACTTTAAAAAGCTCCCAAGTCATAAAAATTTTAGAGACTTCAGAAGTCAAGTTCTCATTAAAGATTCATTCTCCATAAAAGTGTAAAGTCTATCAACAGTGGGCTCTAGTAAACTGAAAAGTGAGCTGTGTATTTCTCATCAAGGATAGAACCATTGCAGAGTTGACAATCAGACTAAAACAAACGCAAATTCCAACAGTGTAAGATTTCTGAAATTCTCTCCAAATCGTCTGAGCCTTATAGGGCTGGGCAGCTCCATTTCTTTAGCCCTGCCATCCTCAGCACACAGAGGTTAACTGATAGGCTCAAATCATCTCCCCCTTTATGTCTGTCACTGTCCTGGGTGAGCATTCCATGAGCCTGACATCTACAATATGCTGGAGTTTCTACTGCTATTGATGTTGCATTCACTAATGGCCTCTCCTGGCTCTCACAATGCTAAACTTCAACTTCTCTCTATGACTCCTTAAATCCTGCAATTGTCGTGCCACCAATACCAAAAGTCCATAGGAAACTCTTACATACTTCCAAGTTCAGCTGAGAGCATGAGATGCAAACATGGCTCCCTCTGGACCAAAATTCTGTATAATCCTGAGAAAAAGTTCCCAGAAGATGTCAACTCAACAATTCTTGTTTATTGTAATCTCAGAAGTTTTTCAGTGCCAGAAAACAGCATAAATTGTCCCAGGTTGAAGAGTTGAGGGAAGAAGTGAAGAGGATAGAAATTCCATAGGGATACCACCAATGTCAACTAACCTGGACTCCTGGAAGGTCCCATAGACTAAGCCACCAACCAGAGAGCATGCACAGTCTGGTCTGACGTCCATGGCACATATGTAGTAGAGGACTGAGTGCCTTCACTGGCCCCCATGGGAAAGAACTCACCTAATTCTATAGAGACTTAATACCCCAGGAAAGGGGCACCCTCTCGGAGGCAGGGGAGATGAGATATGGGAAGAAGAACCTGGGCGGGGCACTGGAGAGGACAACATTTTAGATGTAAATAAATAAAATAACTTTAAAAAGAAAGTGGTTTCACTTCAGTTATGCTGATCTCTTGCAAATAACAACTGATTCTAAAGACACTGCCAACCAAAATCACAGATTCATAATATAAAATATTATATAAACAACCATAATTGGGTCTTTAAGTAGAACAAAATACTCACAGGAGCAAATATGAATATAAAGTGTAGCACAGAGACTAAAGGAAAGGCCACCCAGAGACTGTCTCACCTGGGGATTCATCCCATATACATTTACCAAACCCAGACACTATTGTGGATGCCAAGAAGTACATGCTGAAAGGAGCCTGATATGGCTGTTTCCTGAGATGCCCTGCCAGAGCCTTACAAATACAGAGGAGGATGTTAGCAGCCAACCATTGGACTGAACTCCCAGGGACTAAGCCATTAACATATGGCTATAGCTGTATATGTAGCAGAGGATGGCCTTGTCATGCATCAATGGAAGGAGAGGCCCTTGGTTCTATGAAGGCTCGTTAGATGCCAGTATAATGGAATTGGAATGGAGGGTGGAGACTTGGGAGTGGGTGGGTGGGTGGATGGAGGAACACCCTCATAGAATCAGGGGGAGGGAGGATGTGATAGGGTGTTTCTGGGAGGGAGGGAAACCGGAAAAAGGGATAGATTTGAAATGTAAATAAAGAAAATATCCAATTAAAAAAAAAACAAACAGGAAAAGAAAATGGTTTCACTTCAGTTATGTTGATCTGTTGATAATAACAACTGATTCTAAAGACACTGCCAACCAAAACCACAAATTCATAATATAAAATATTATATGAACAACTTTAATTGGGTCTTTAAGGGACTCCAATTTCTGAAACTTCTCAAATAAGCTTCCATTTCCTGCATCTTCCTGAGCATGCTTATCGTCCAGGCTCCCTCCAGCAAACTTAATGAACTGTGAGATCTCAGTGTCCTTCTGCACAAGCTCCCACAATATTCTCAAACACAGCCTAATCAGGTTTTTTAGAGTAACAGCCCACTCTATGGTATCATAAAGGGATGTAAGTGCAGGACCTTAAGGCAGGTACCTTGAGGTAAATCAGAAACAAACATGGAAGACGGTTGTTACTACTTTGCTTTCTAGAGCATGCTCAGCTTGCTGTGTTATGCAATCCAGAACTACCTGTTTAAGGGTGCTATTGACCACAGTAGTCTGTGACCTTTCACATCAACATTAATCAAGAAAATAGCCCACAGACTAACCTACAGAACCATCTGATATAGGTGTCCTCTCAATTTAGGTCCCCTATTTTCAGATAACTAGCTTGTATCAAGTTGGGGGTAAAAATTCTGATACAGCCAGATTCAGAGTGACATATGACACATGCTTTTGTTCATATGTATAGTATATGTTCAAATATTCACCTGTGTTTATGTGTATGGTGTGTGTTTGTGTGTGCATAATTAATGAAAGGGGATCATGAAAATGGGAGTGAAAGAGTAATAAACTCAATGCTCTAAGGTATGCTAATCATAAAGCAGATAGCGACATTCCTTCCTCTACCCACCCGCTTCCTGGGTTCAAAGAGTGTTCATTCAAAGAAAGTCACCCTGACCCACCCTGACCACTACTGGAACCCACTATGCAAAGGTACTATTGCTAGGGGCTCTTAGATTGTTAGAGGCTCTTAGAAACTGTCTTGAGAGATAACCTGACACTTGTGACTTTGTACTTCCTTGTGACTCTTAACTGGTATTTTTGGTATTTTCCAACAACGCCCTTCCCACCTCCTTGAGTTGTGGTCCCTTCCTTTAAATACCCCCTTACTCAGTTACTCGGGGCGCCACAGTCCTCTACCCCTGCGTGGTGTATGACTGTGGGCCCGAGAGCGCTCTTGAATAAAAATCCTTTTGCAATTTGCAGCAAGACCGTTTCTCGTTGGTGATTTTGGGGTGTCGCCTCTCCTGAGTCAGAACGTGGGGGAGTCCTCACGTTGTGGGTCTTTCAGGAGGAAAATCTTAAAATAGGAAAAATGGAAGTAAGGGTGTAACATAACTCATATGACATAAAAGCAGGAAGGACTACTATTGTGGAGAGGAGAGGGAGCAGGAAAAGCATCCAGTGAGGTTGGGAGAGGGCTATAGGGGAGAAGAGTAAGTTAGATCAAGTATGCCATGTGCATAAAACAAAAACATAATGAAACCTGTTACTTTGTCCCCAAAACAAAGCAAAGCTCTGATTGTGGTCATGTACAACTTTTATTGAAGAACTGGGGAGGCAGAGGCAGGCAGAACTCTTTGAGTTTAAGGCCAGCCTGTTTTACATAGTCAGTTCTAAGAACAATGCAGTCAGATACAGTCTCAAAAAGTAAAATAAGGAAACACTTTACAATATAAAACGTCCTAAAACCGCATCACTGTGTCGTCATTATACACAGCACTGTGTTGTTTAGCAAAATAAATTAAATTGTCTCTTTTATAACCCATATATACACCCATGTTCAAAGATCATAAAAATAAAATATTTAGTCACAATACCATTGTAAAAAAAAGTATCCAAATGCTTAAAAATAATGTAATTGCAAAATGAATGACTTCTTGTTATAGCAATTACACAGTGATGGCTTTTCTGGTTTGATAATTTTATTTAAGCTGAAATTTAACAAAATAACATACAGATACACTGAGTAACACACTTTCCCAAAGCATGAAGTTTAAATAGTAGATAGCGATTCTCTATTTATAGCAATTTTTATTTATTCTACATGTGTCCTTTATGTAAATGCTGGCTTTTAGAATGTTTTTACTTTTAATTTCATACATGAATTCTACATCTACACAATTCTCATTGCTGTTCTCCTTTAACTCCACCTTTTCCCTATCTCAATCTTATGATCTCTTCTTTTTTATTGTTACATATATACACAAATGAGATAGCTATTCTTCGTTGTCAACTGGACTATATCTGGAGTTAACTAAGATCCAAAATTGGAGGGCATACATGTGAGAGATTTCAGATTTGAAGTGTGAAGATTAGAACTAGAAGTAGTTCTAATCCAGATCTTTGAGGTAGTAAGCCTTAAATCCAGATCCAATCTGGGCTAGTCCTTCTACTGGGAGCCTATATATGGAAATGGAAAAAGGAGGCTTTTGCTCTTTGCCTTCTTTTTTTTTTTTTCTCTTTTTTTAATTAGGTATTTTCCTCGTTTACATTTCCAATGCTATCCCAAAACGCATGCCTTGCTGCCTTGCTAACAAGTCCGTTTCTTCATTGGTATTAGAGACTACTTCAGAATTCCTGAGTATACTATGTGGACTAAGCAACTACTCAATTCCTGGAGTTTCTGTTCATAGCCAGCCATTATTTGTTGTCTGGACCAGAGTTTGTAAAGCAATCTAATAAACACAAACACACATTCATAATTCTGTTTATCTAGAGAACCCTGATTAATACAGCATATATGTGAGTATACTCCTCTCTCTCTCACTCCTCTTTCTCTCTCTCTCTCTCTCTCTCTCTCTCTCTCTCTCTCTCTCTCTCTCTCTCTCTCTCCCCCCCCCTTGCTATTGACCACCTACAGCTCTTTGTGTAAATGTCATGGGATTCCTCATGTCTTAATTGTCATATCAACTAGTATTGCCTCTATGCTGGTTTGTTCAGCAACCACATTGTTAAGAGTTCATGGACATAGTAGAGCATGTGTCCTTATTACAAGTTGGAGCATCTTCTGTGTATATGCCCAGGAGTGGCATAACTGGGTCCTCAGGTAATGTTATGTTCAATTTTCTGAGAAACCACCAGACTGATTTGCAGAGTGGTTGTACCAGCTTGCAATCCCACCAGCAATGGAGGTGTGTTCCTCTTTCTCCACATCCTCACCAGCAGCTGTCACCTGAGTTTTTGATCTAGCCATTCTGACTAGTGTGAGGTGGAATCTCAAGGTTGTTTTGATTTGCATTTCCCAAGACAAAGAAGCAGGAATGGGTGGGTTGGTGAGCTGGGGGAGGGGGGATGGGATAGGGAGTTTTCGGAGGGGAAACCAGGAAAGGGAATAACACTCGAAATGTAAATAAAGAAAATATCTTAAAGAAAGAAAAGAAGAAAGGAAGAAATGAAGGAAGGAAGGGAGGGAGGGAAGAAGGGAGGGAGGGAGGGAGAGAGAGAGAGAGAGAGAGGGAGAGAGAGAGAGAGAGAGAGAGAGAGAGAGAGAGTGAGAGAGAGAGAGAAACAGAGAGACAGAGAGAGAGAGAGACAAGAGAGTTCATGGGACTTTTCCCTTCATGTTTGGAGGACACTATCTGTCATCAGGCATCCCTGGCCTCTGTTCCTTAAAATTTTTCTGTTATCTTCTGTGATTTTCCCTGAACCTTATTTATAGCGGTTGCATTTCAGGTGTATCAGTTGAGTCTGGGCTAACGTCCAATTGCTGACTGGAACACAGGTTGTCTCTGAATCTGTTGGCTGCCTGTGGATCTCCTTCCTCTAACTAGGCTGCCTTGTCTTGCCTCAGTGGGAAAGGATGTGGCTGGTCCTACAATGACTTGATATGACAGGGTAGGGTGGAACCCAAAAGGACCTCCCCCTTCTCCTTGTAGAAGGGGAGGAAGAAATGAAGGGATCTGTATGAGAGAGGACTGCGATGAGAGGAGGCTGATATTAGGATGTAAAGTAAATACATAAATTAATTAATGGGGAAAAAGAGATTCTATAGCTGAAGACATCATACACTTTGAGCACAGTACTTGGAGGAATCAAGACAAAATTGACCTGAAAGCATCCTCCCTGAAGACTAGCTCTCATGGAGTGAAAAGGAGCTATCCAAGATGCCAAGAGGGGGGAGCAGCTGATAGCCCTACATAGGTACAAAGCTTGTAACCACAATGACTGGACCATTAGGATGTCCACCATGGTGCAACAGTGTGGCACTTGCATGTTTGGGGGTATTCAACAGCTGTTTAATTAAATTCAATCTCACTCAGCAGGAGGAATTCATATCTGGTATTATAAATTTAACCAACTACCCAGGTGGTAGAAGTCATAGACTTGAGAGGAGAACCTATTGAATGTTTCCTAAACATGTATAATTTCTGTCTTCTAAGTACTTTTTCTTAAATCCACAGGGAAGTGTACCTCTAACTTCTCACCAAAAGCAGCTTATTTTTTACAGCAAATGGAGACTATTGCACAAAATATTTTTAATTTCTTAATAATAAATAAATAACTTCGGAAATTAACCCAGTTGAATTTTGCAATAACGGCAATGTCCCTACTTACTTGAGAGTTCAACTGCAACTTCATAGGGATTTAAATTGTTTTCTTAGCCATCCCTCCCTATCTGCCCACCCCACACCTGTGTGTGTTTGTGTGTGTGTGTGTGTGTGTGTGTGTGTGTGTGTGTGTGTGTGTGTGTATGTGTGTGTGTGTGTGTGATGTTCCTGCGAATTAAAACTAGAGCCAAGACAGATATCATTTACTTTTGACATAAACCAATAGGACAATTGAGCATATAGTAGTGGATTTAATGATTTTGGGGACATCTCTTTACTGCTTTCCCTATAGCTCAACTAATTTATTTTCTTATGGCTAGTGTGCATTTTATTTGCATCACCAGCACTTATTATTTTTGACTGTCTGAAAACAGCTACTATAATTGCAGTGAGGAGACTTCTCACTATAATTTTGATCCTTTATAATTAGTGATACTAAAGACTTTTTTTTTAAAGACTCTTCTTCCTCTCGGCCATTTGTATGTGATTTCTTAGAAAATGTCTATTTATGTTTACTCTCCACTGAGTCACTTGAGGTTCCTTTGATTTTGAAGTTTTAGAGGTCTACATATATTCTGCATGTGAAGCCCATGTAGGTATATAAATTGCAAAAAAGTATCTCCTATTCCTCATTCTAGTGATCATTTCTTTAGTTCTTAATGGTTATTTTTTATGTTGATGTGTCAAAATATTTTATTCTGATAATTTTATATATTATACAATATACTTTGGTTATATTTGCCTCTACTTCTCTCCTCCAACTCTTCTCAGAACCCACCACTATTACCTCTTTCAATTTCATTTCATCTTTTTTAACTCACTCTGTCCAGTCAGGATTGCTAATGTAGGCATGTGTGTAGAAGCATCCACTGCTATAGCAACCTCTCAGGAGCCACATCCTTAAAGCAACTGGCTCTCCCTTTTCCAACAGTTATCAACTGTCAACATTTCCTAAGCTAGAGGTGAGGTTTCATGAGTCCTTCCCACATTCATGCTGAAATTGTGAGTGGCTTGATATTGAGCAGCTCTCCTGTAGAAACCTACAGTGACTGTGAATTTATGTGTGCAACAACCCTATCGATTCTGGAAAAGACTGTTTTGCAGTGGTTCTCTCTGATCCCTCATTCTTACAATCCTTCTGCTCCTACTTCCACAATAATACCTGATCCTTGTGGGAAGGAGGGTGTGATATAAATGTCCTGTTTAGATCCAAGCACTACACAGCCACTTTTTCTCTGCATGTTAACTACTTCTGAGTCTGTAATTGCTAACCAGTGCAAGGAGAAGCTGTCAATAATCAGAGCTGTATTAACAATATATAATAAACACACATATGTATTTTCAGAAATGTTTGATTTTATCTTCATTTAGAAAATTAATAGAAACTCCCCAGACACAAGTTCTTAAGAAAGCTCACAGTTACAAGTATGAGTTCTGTCAAATGGGCCTTAAATCCAAGCAGAAAGTGGTTGGTCAACTACATAATATTTTTGCCACATAATCACATAAATGCACATCCCTTGCCAGGTCAGTGATTATTGTAGCTCACATTGTACACCAATATGCAACATTTTTTAGTGTTATTTGTAATGATGTTCCCATTGGTAAAAGAGAAGTGAGTATTGGCAATAAAAATTTTGAAGAAATGTGCACAAAATGAGCAATGGGAGGCAGTGAAAATAAAAAATTAAATTTCTTAATCTAAGTGCTCAGAAGCTTCATGTGTAGAAGGCACATGTGTATGTGTCTAAATATGTATAATACATTTTATCCAAAGAAAATTAAATCACTATTCTAGATGCTATGGAGATTTTTTTAGCACAAACAATCTTATAACTGATGCCCTGATCTGCTTGCTAATACAATCTTCCCATCCCCTCTTCCACAATGTTTCCCAAGCCTTCAGAGCAGGAATCATGTTGTAGGAATCATATGAACTAGGATTAATCACCACATGATCACTTGGTTCTCTGCATTTGATCAGTTGTAGTCTTCTTTAATAACTTTCAGCCATTGCAAATAAAGTTTCTTCGATGAGAGGTGAGAAGTATCAACAGAGAAAATAGAAATTCTTGGAAAATAGAAGGGAGGGCTAGGGACTGCTTTATGGTATGTTTGTTTTGCAACATATATTTTACTTCATTTGTTAATTTTTAATTGCAGAGTATTTTTATTTTAAAGGAAAAGAATAAAAACAAAACAGACAAGTAATTGTTGGAAAGACTTAAAAAATGGTGTTGGAGAGACACAGACCCACATGGAGACACACGTTGGCAGACCAGTCACTCCAGAGAGGGTACTAGTCACTTGAGTTCTATATATACTTGTCCTTTCTCTGATGTAGGGTTGGTGAAAATCTTTTTCCATTGTGTAGGCTACTGTTTTGTCCTACTGACAATATCCTTTGCCTTACACCTTTCCAGTTTTATGAGGTCTGATTCATTAATTGTTGATCTTATTGCCTGAGCTGTTGGTGTTCTGCACAGGAAGGTATCTCCTGTACCAATGTGCTCCAGATTATCTTCCACTTTCTCTTCTGTCAGGTTCAGTGCATCATGTTACATGTTGAAGTCCTGATCCATTTGGACTTGAGGTTTATACATGGTGATAAATATTGATCTATTTGCATTTTTCTACATGACAACATCCAGTTTGTTGCTATATGTAGCACCATTTGTTGAAGATGTTTTCTTGTTTTCCACTGTATGGTTGTGGATTTTTCTTTTTTTCTTTCTTTCTTTTTTTTTTTTTTTTTTTTTTTTTGGGTGTGGAATGTGTTTATTTCATCGTAAAACTTAAGAGTCTATCGCAGGGACCGGGAGGACGGTAATTCAAGGGGGAAGCTGGAGGCAGGAAGCAGCGTCCCTTCATGGTCTTTGCAAGCTGAGCTTGCTGTCCATGATTTGCCCAGCTTGCGTTCTTATACCATCCAGGCCACCTGCCCAGAGGTGCTGCTGCCAATCAATCAAGTAAACCTCTCAGGGACTGCCCAGAGGCCAGTCTGATGGTGGTGCTCTCATCGGCTGAGGTCTCCTCTTCTCAGACAGGTTTAGCCTGTGTCAAGTTGTCCAAACTCCAGCCAGCTCAACCAGTATGCACAAGATCTGGAAATATGAACCCCAACACTGTCTAAAATTAATTATGGTGGTTCAGTCCTGTAAGTCTAGTGCTCAAGAAGTGAGGGCAGGAGGGTTGAAAGTTCAAGGTCACCCTCCGCATATAACCAAGTTGAGACTCTTTCATGAAAAGAACATTTTTCAAACAATCTTTTCTTTATGTTTATCCAACTATCTTTTTTTTTTTTTTTTTTGGTTCTTCCAGACGGGGTTTCTCTGTATAGCCCTGGCTGTCCTGGAACTCACTTTCAAAGATCAAGTGTCCATATGTGTGTAGGTTAATTTCTGTCTCTTCAATTCTATTTTACTGGCAAATGGATGGAACTTAAAAATATCATCCTGAGTGATATAACCCAGACCCAAAAGGGCATGCATGGTATATACTCACTGATAAGTGTGGGACAGTGAACCATGAGAGGAAACCTGCTAAGGTTCAGCAAGGTTGGAATCCCCTGGAAGCAAATGGATGACAAGAACTTCAACTGCTCCCAACACCAGGCCCCTGCCACATAACCACAGTCCCCCATAGAGGGAATTGTGACCATTAGTCACCTAGGAGCAGCACCCCCCAACCCCTCCATATGTAAATGAGGCATCCCAATAAGAAACATCTGCTGTCAGACCCCAATTCACCCCAAAAATGCATATAAGATGCTATTCTGAAGGAATAACTCTGTGAGAATTACTCCATTGCCTGAGAGCATCTGTCATATAAGAGCTATAACACCTCCTGGGAAGAGTGCACTCCCACAAAGCTTTCACCACTAGACGTTCCCTATACCTCTGGCTTTGTTCTATGCAAAGCAACTAGGAAGCACAGTGGTTTGGCCAGTAGCAGCATTAGAGCAGTGAATAGTGGTTGCACTTCCTTCTTCCTTCTCCTGCAGATAGAGACATTTCACAGAACTGCAGGTAAATAGATAAAATCCAAATACAGAATACCCATGATACAATCCACAGCCTTGAATACTTGGGCACAGGGGAAAACTTAACACCAAAGGCTTATGCTTTAAGAGCAACAATCAACAAATAGGATCTCATAAAATTGAAAAGCTTCTGTAAATGAAGGGACACTATCAATAGCACAAAACAGCAACCTACGGATTGGGAAAAGATATTTACCAACCCTACATCTAATAGAGGGCTAATATCCAAAATATACAAAGAACTCAAGAAGGCAGACTCCAGAGAAACAAGTAACCCTATTAAAAAGTGGGATACAGAGTTAAACAGAGAATTCTCAACCGAGGAATCTTGAATGGCTGAGAAACACTTAAAGAAATGTTCAAAATCCTTAGTCATCAGGGAAATGCACATCAAAATGACCCTAAGATTCCACCTCACACTATTCAGAATGGCTAAGAGCAAAAACACAGATGACAGCAGATGCTGGCGAGGATGTGAAGAAAGAGGAAGACCCCTCCATTGCTGGTGGGACTACAAGCATGTACAACAACTCTGGAAATCAGTCTGGCAGTTCCTCAGAAAATTGGAAATAGTTCTACATGAATATTCAGCTATATTGTTCCTGGGCATATACCCAAAAGATGCTCCAACATAAAACAAGGGTACATGCCTCATTATGTTTAGAGCAGCCTTATTTATAGCAGCCAGAAGCTCGAAACAACCCAGATATCCCTCAACAGAAGAATGGATACAGAAAATGTGGTACATATACACAATGGAGTACTACACAGCAATTAAAAGCAATGACTTTATGAAATTAGCAGGCAAATGGATGGAACTAGAAAAATCATTCTGAGTGAGGTAACCCAGACACACACACACACACACACACACATAAATCACATAATATGAACTCACTAGTAAGTGGATGCTAACCCAAAAGCTCACAATGCCTATAATACAGACTATATGGAGCTTAGAAGGAAGACCAGGGTATGGATGCTTCAGCCCTGCACTGAGGATGTGGGGAACAGGACAGTTGTGGAAGATGGAAGGAGAGTGTGACAAGGGAGGGAGAAAGGAAGAAGGGGAAATAAGAGTGGTAGTATCAGAATCTGACAAGATGTAAGAGAGGTATGGAGGGTCAGGAAATTGAATAAAAAGAGGGGGGAGATAAGGAACTGGGGATAGCCACTGGAGGGTCCCAGACACCAGTGAAACATGAGACTCCCAGGACCCAACAGGACTGATTTTATTTGTAACGTGAAGAGAAGTAGGAGATAGAACCTGTGGAGAACCACCTCCAGTAGATAGGCACAGCCCCTGGTCGAGGGATGGGGCCACCCACCCATCTCAAAGTTTGTTTTAACCCAGAAATGTTCTTGTTTGAAAGAAGAACAGGGACAAAACATGGAACAGAGACTGAAGGAAGGGCCAACAGAGGAACAACCCCACCTGGGAATACATCATGTCTGCAGATACCAAATCCAACACTGTTGCTGTAGCCAAGAGGCACTTTTGGACAGGAACCAAGTGTGGCAGTTCCTGAGGAGTTCCAGCCAGCAACTGGCCAATGCAGAGTCAGATGCTTGGAGCCAACCACTGGGCTGAACTCAGAGAACCTGGTGGGAGAGCTGGCAGAAGGGCTGGAGGAGTGGAGGGGGACTGTAACACCATTGGAAGAAGAACATAGGCTGTCCTGACCACCTAGTTCTCCCAGAGACTACACCACCAACCAATGAGTGTACCAAGAGGGATCTATGGCTTCAGATACTTATGTAGCAAAGAATGCCCTTGTCTGACAGCAATTGGAGGGCAGGTGCTTGGCCCCAGAGTAGGGGAATGCTGGAGTGGTGGGGTGGGAGAGTGTGGATGGGTGGGGGAGCACTCGCATACAGGCAACAGGGAGTGGGGAGTGCAGATGTGGGATGGGGGTAATCAGGAAGTGGAATATCATGAGATGGTGGTTGGTGGAGGGGGTAACCGGGAAGTGAGATATTATTTGAGATGGAAATGAATGGAATGATTAATAATAATAATAATAATAATAATAATAAAAGATGAAAGGAGAAAGTTCTAATGTGGTTCATGATTAAACTAACTAGCAAGAATTTGTGGTAGATTTTAAATGTATGTTTAATATTTATGAACACCACAATCAAACTTGGTCATGAATTATGACCTCTGTCTTAGTTACATTTTTATTGTTGTGAAGAGACACCATGACTAAGGCAACATATAATACAGAAAGAAATATTAATTGAGAGATTATTTATTATATCAGAGGATGATTCTGCAACCACCATGGTGGGAAGCATGGCAGCAGGAAGGCAGGTTTGTTATTAGAGCAGTAGCTAAGAGCTTATAATCTAACCCACAGGTTGGTGCCATCAAGACTGGGAATGACATGGCTTTTGAAACCTCAATAGTATACCTTCTGCAGCAAGGCCAAATATCCTAGTCCTTCCCAAAATAGCTCCACTAATTGAGGACCAAGAGTCTAAATATATGAACATATGGGAACCATTCATACAATTCCCCACAACCTCTGTGAAGGACTAAGCAGTGAGAACACTGAAGTTTATGATAAAGAAACCAAAGGTAGGCCCATAAGCATGAAATAAAGGAGTTGGAAAGCAAGTCATAAGGTGGACTGGTAAGAATATTTGTGCTTCTAATATAACTCATAGACAGATGGTTTATAAAGGCAGGTAAAGGTTCAATAGGATTGAATAAAACATAATCATGTAAAGACACAAAAATTGTAACTTACGATACGGCTGTTGATAGAATAGTTGTGGAATAGTTATTTAGACAATGCATAAAATTAGAAGTGACTCGTCTCTTGCCAAGTACAAAGTGTTCTCAGAAAAAAATGGTGGCATTTTGCTGGACAGATTATATGGAAGTTTGACTAACAAAAGCCATTATCTGGGATCAAAAGACACAATAGATAAAAATAAGAATACTGTTCAGTTTAAAATTTCCTTCCGAGTCAAAGCTCGTTTGATGGAGTATAAAATTGCCTTTAACAACTCCTTTCTGTACTCACAAATTATCTGCTATCTGTGAATCTCAGCTTAGATCTTGGTGTATCAGAGCATGGGGCTACTAGAAGGCATGGGCAAGAGAACTTTCCTGAAAATAAAAGAGAAAAATCTGCCATTTCCTAAGTTTAGAGCAATAGACTTCTTGTGACTGTATAGTATTGTGTTTCAGGGAAATATTTTCTTTCAGAATGTTTTGATTTCCATTATATGAGAAAACAGTTGGTATGCATATTGGAAAGTGTGTCAAGGCAACAAAAGCTTCATAATAACAGGAATGGCCTGGCTGGAAATACTTGACAAAGTGAAACATTTCGATGATGGCCATGTTCCCGAGGCAGAATTCTATTGTTAAAATAGAGACAATTTATCTTTTAATTCAGCAATAATTCCAGTCCATTTGAGCTGCATACTCTATGATCTTAACAGTAAATGGTAGTGTGGTGAATTAATATTACTTATAAAGAATATTTTTTATCTTTTCATTGTATTTTTGAGCAAGGATCATTTAGCATAGTTATCTTTGGTGAATTATACAAATTAGTATTTTTCCATTCCAGAATTCACACACATTTTGGGTTCCATTCAAGATACTTGAGAGCAGCATGAAATTAAATCCTTAGTAATGGAAGACTACTTCAAAATGGTGGGGAATCTAGAAAAAAAAAAAGATTGGCGTGAACAAATTGCATGAAATAACAACTTAGAACAAATTGAATAAAATAATTTATTAAAACAATCAGCATGCTAACTCAGTGATGTCATCTTTTAAAAAGGTAACTTTCTTAGGAAGAAAATGAACAACATATATCATAATTTAATAAACTTTCTGAAGGCTGTAATTCAAAATCCCATTTGAGAAATTTGAAATCAACCGCTAACACTAAGCTAGTAAATATGTAGATGTGCAAACAATAGAGTAGGCAGGAAAACAAATGCTATAATGATGTACCCATAAATTAAATATCTTTACTCACTTAAACATACATCAATTTTTTAAAACTGTTTTCTCCATTAAAAAACATGGTGATCAAACCTTCAGGTGTGATAACATACAAATTGTCCACAGCCTTGTAAAAGATGGTGATGAGGAGCAGTTAATTTACTCAATGTCACTCAATAGAAGCAATTCCATGTTCATGGATCTCAGAGGAGAACCTACTACTCCCCATTTTCCTAAACCAGTGTAATTTTTAACTGAATTATACTTACCCTTAGAACCACAGATAGACGCAGTTCTCAACCGTCATCAACAAAGCTTTTTTTCTCAGCAGACCAACCATTAAAAAGAGCAAAAACTAGTCAAAATGCACAGAATAACTGATCATGAGGTGCCCATGATATATTTACAACATAACTGCAACTTTTAAGGCCAAGGAACCTGCGGAAGAGAAGGACAAAAGGCTGTACAATAGGTCTGCTGCAAAATTATGTCTTCTAACTATGACAGGGTAGTTACGTCCATGAAATCTTTTATATATATATATTAGGAATTTTCCTCACTTACATTTCCAATGCTATCCCAAAAGTCTCCCATACCCTACCCCCCCACTCCCCTACCCACCCACTCCCACTTTTTGGCCCTGGCATTCCCCTGTACTGGGGCATATAAAGTTTGCAAGTCCAATGGGCCTCTCTTTGCAGTGATGGCCGAATAGGCCACCTTTTGATACATATGCAGCTAGAGTCAAGAGCTCCTGGGAACTGGTTAGTTCATAATGTTGTTCCACCTATAGGGTTGCAGATCCCTTTAGCTCCTTGGGTACTTTCTCTAGCTCCTCCATTGGGAGCCCTGTGATCCATCCATTAGCTGACTGTGAGCATCCACTTCTGTGTTTGCTAGGCCGCGGCATAGTCTCACAAGAGACAGTTATATCTGGGTCCTTTCAGCAAAATCTTGCTAGTGTATGCAATGGTGTCAGCGTTTGGAAGCTGATTATGGGATGGATCCCTGGATATGGCAGTCTCTAGATGGTCCATCCTTTTGTCACAGCACCAAACTTTGTCTCTGTAACTCCTTCCATGGGTGTTTTGTTCCCAATTCTAAGAAGGGACACAGTGTCCTAGGCCAGGGCCTAGCAAACACAGAAGTGGATGCTCACAGTCAGCTATTGGATGGATCACAGGGCCCCCAATGGAGGAGCTAGAGAAAGTATCTAAGGAGCTAAAGAGATCTGCAAACCTGTAGGTGCAACATTATGAACTAACCAGTACCTCGGAGCTCTTGACTCTAACTGCATATGTATCAAAAGATGGCCTAGTCAGCCATCACTGGAAAGAGAGGCCCATTGGACATGCAAACTTTATATGCCCCAGTACAGGGGAACGTGAAGGCCAAAAAATGGGAATGGGTGGGTAGGAAAGTGGGGGGGAGGGTGTGGGGTACTTTTGGGATAGCATTGGAAATGTAATTGAGGAAAATACTTAATAAAAAATATTAAAGAAAAAAAAAGAGTGTAGCCCCAAGATCAAAATTCAGGTGACAGCAGATGCTGGTGAGGATGTGGAGAAAGAGGAACACTCCTCCATTGTTGGTGGGATTGCAAGCTTGTACAACCACTCTGGAAATCAGTCTGGCAGTTCCTCAGAAAATTGGACATAGTACTACTGGAGGATCCCGAAATACCTCTTCTGGGCATATATTCCGAAGATGTTTCAACCGGTAAGAAGGACACATGCTCCACTATGTTCATAGTAGTCTTATTTATAATAGCCAGAAGCTGGAAAGAACCCAGATGCCCCTCAACAGAGGAATGGATAAAGAAAACGTGGTACATTTACACAATGGAGTACTACTCAGCTATTAAAAAGAATAAATTTATGAAATTCCTAGGCAAATGGATGGACCTGAAGGGCATCATCCTGAGTGAGGTAACCCAATCACAAAAGAACTCACACAATATGTACTCACTGATAAGTGGATATTAGCCCAGAAACTTAGAATACCCAAGATATAGATACAATTTGCTAAACAAATGTAACTCAAGAAGAATGAAAACCAAAGTGTGGACACTTTGTCCCTTCTTAGAATTGGGAACAAAGCACCCATGGAAGGAGTTACAGAGACAAAGTTTGGAGCTGAGACAAAAGGATGGATCATCTAGAGACTACCATATCTGGGGATTCATCCCATAATCAGCTTCCAAATGTTGACACCATTGCATACACTAACAAGATTTTGCTGAAATGACCCAGATATAGCTGTGTCTTCTGAGACTATTCCTTGGCCTAACAAACACAGAAATGGATGCTCACAGTCAGCTAATGGATGGATCACAGGGCCCCCAATGGAGAAGCTAGAGAAAATACCCAAGGAGCTAAAGGGATCTGCAACCCTATAGGTGGAACAACAATATGAAGTAAATAGTACCCCCCGGAGCTCGTGTCTCTAGCTGCATATGAATCAGAAGATGGCCTAGTCAGCCATCAGTGGGAAGAGAGGCCCATTGGTCATGCCAACTTTATATTCCTCAGTACAGGGGAATGACAGGGCCAAGATGTGGGAGTGGGTGGGTGGGCGAGCATGTGTGTGACTTTTGGGATAGCATTGGAAATGTAAATAAAATAAATACCTAAGGGGGAAAAAAAAGAACAAAGGAATTGATGATTAAAGGAGAAAAAAAAAACAAAAAAATAATTAAATAATAAAATAAATAAATAAATAAGTAAAAGACACTAAATGGTCTAGTTTACGAGTTCAATAAGCATCATGTTCTGCAGCTATTAACATGTATACCACTGAATCAGATATGCCTTGTAGGGGGAAATATAATATTTTGCACTAAATATTAAGGTAAGAAATATATAAAGAGTAGTTTATTTGATATATAAGGAAAACTCATAAATTCTAAAGAATGTTTTGCCAAATTTAAAAAAGTATATTTATATTTCAGAAGGATAGAATTTCTCAAGGGACTTTTGTTCCTTAAATATTGTAAATCCTAACCTAAAATTAAGAAATGTAACTTGAAAAAAACAATTGTCTGCTTATAGTCTTCTGCCCTTTTACTCATTACATTTATACTTATTCATATATTTTAAAATAGCACATTTGAAAGCAAAGAAGATACCTCTGAAATATCATTGTATAAAACCTGCACAGATAGGCAGACTCCACCACTGACTGCCTGGGCTCAGTTCTCAGCTCCATAGATAACCAGGTGTGAGGTTCATAAAGTCATGAGAATAGAATGTTACTTGCCTCCTTGGGTTATTAACATGGGGGTTAAATAAGATAATGGATTTAATCACATCTCAAAATGTACTTTATATTTAATAACTGCTTGATAAGCATTGGTAAAATTATTATCATTTCATAGTAAAATCAAATCATTATACATATAAGAAAACCATTAACTTGCTGACTGGCATCAGAGAGATCTACAAAGCAGAGATAAAATTTTGCCAAACAGATGATAGATTTGTCTCTATAAGACATACATGTAGGAAAACAACACATTGGTGTGGGGGACTCATTGTCAGCTCTTTTCCTTTCATAAACCTTTTAAAGCAAGCTTGAGGTTAAAACCCCTGTGGGGCACCCTCTTCTTACTCATTCTGGGACCAATGAATTCTCAATCCTTTTGTCATGAATGCTACCTAAACAGTAATCACTGTCAATTTTTTGTAAGCCAAATCTTAGTTTTACACTCTTGAGTCAAATAGTTAATACTCACTTGATTACCTGGTATCAACATCCACCTAATAGCTCAAGCGGATCTTGGGCAACTCTTACCCATTCTTTCCTAAACAAGCCATTTTGATGGTTCCCTCTTTGTGCAGAATCGTATCTCTGATGCTGTCATCTTCTTTTCTGGTCTATGCTGACAAATTCTGTGTTTTCCTCTAATGTTTTCACTAAGAAGCCAGTCTATCTTTTACCAATAAGGATTTTGTTGTGGCCTATCCCTGCTGAAAACTCTCCTGGAGTCATAGTACAGTTGTTTAAATCGCTAAAATAAATGAACAGAAAGACTTTTCTTATATTCAATTTTTTAAACACATTTGTCTCTTTTGCAAAGTCCATAGTTTGTTGACTGTCAATGAGTGAAAACATTTTCATGCCAAAACGCCTCAATCTGACATTCTTTGTACCTGTTCTCAAACTGTGTATCTATTCTCATTTCACAAGTCTCTGCTTTAAATATATTCAATAAACCCCAAATAAAACCCATGCTTTTGTGTAAATGAACCACATTTTCTGTATCCATTCATCTCTTGTGGGACATCTGGGCTGTTTCCAGCTTCTGGTTATCACAAATAAGGCTGCTATGAACATAGTGGAACACGTGCCCCTGTGGTATCTTCGGACCTCTTTTGTTTATATGCCCAAGAGTGCTATAGCTAGATCTTCAGGTAGATATATTTCCAATTTTCTGAAGAATCTCCAGATTGATTTCCAGAGTTGTACCATCTTGCAATCCCACCAGCAATGGAGGAGTGTTCCTCTTTCTCCACATCCTTGCCAACATGTGCTGGCACCTGAGTTTTTGATCTTAGACATTCTGATTGGTGTAAGGTGGAATCTTAGGGTCATTTTGATTTTTATTTCCCTGATCACTAAGGACTTTGAACATTTCTTTAAGTACTTCTCAGCCACTTGAGATTCCTCTTTTGAGAATTCTCTGTTTTGTTCTATACCCCATTTTTTTGATGGATGTTTGGTTTCTTGGTGGTTAGCTTTTTGAGTTCTTTATATATTTTTGGATATTGCCCTGTATTGGAGTTAGTGAATATTTTTCCCGAATCTGTAGGTTGCTGATTTACACAATAGAATACTACTAAGATATTTTTTTTTTCGAGACAGGGTTTCTCTGTATAGCTCTGGCTGTCCTGGAACTCACTTTGTAGACCAGGCTGACCTCGAACTCAGAAATCCGCCTGCCTCAGTCTCCTGAATGCTAGGATTAAAGACTTGCGCCACCACGCCCGGCTACTACTCAGCTATTAAGAATGAGAACATCCAGACTTTTGCAGGCCAATGGAGGAAACTAGAAAATATTCTCAGTGAGGTAGCTCAGAACCAAAGGGACATGCATGGTATGTACTCACTAATAAGTGAACATTAGCCCCCAAAGTACACGATAACCAGGATAAAATCCACAGAACTCATGAAGGCTACCATGCCAAAAGGCCCAAGTGAAAAAGTCTCACTCCCTCTTGGGAGAGAGAAGAAAGCAATCACAGGTGGCAGGGGGTGGGGGAAGGGAGGGACTTAGGTGGGAAAGGGAACATGGAGGAGAAAGGGGAACATGAGCAGGTTTTTGGGGTGGAACAGGACTGAAGACTTGTGGGTCACCAGAAAGAATGGAAACAGGCAACCTCAGAAGATAGGAGGTGGGAGGATCCTCTTGAATGTACCAGAGACCTGGGAGATGACTCTAAGGTCTCAAAGGGGGGCATCTTAGATGAAATGCCTTACATTAGGCAGAGTCCAGCTCCCATAGAAACACAGGGCATCAAGTGGAGGGATGTAGCTGTCATCCCACAGTTAAAAATTCTGACCCAGAATTGTCCCTGTGAGAAAGAACTTCAGGGACAAAAATGGAGAAGAGACTAAGGAAAAGGAGGTCCAGTAAGAGGCCCGAATTGAAATCCAGCACAGTGAGAGTCACCAAGGCCTGACACTAAAACTGATGCTATGGTGTTCTTACAAACAGGAGCCTATTATAACTGCCCTCTGGAAGGCCCAACAAGCAGCTGAATGATGTCAGATGCAGATATTTACACACAACCAATGGACAGCAGCTAGTGACCCTTGTGTGGTTGAATTAGGGAAAAGCTGGAAGAAGCTAAAGAGGAGGGTGACCCTAGAAGAAGACCAGCAGTCTTAACTAACCTGGACCCCTGAGATTTCTACAGACATTCGACCACCAATCAGGCAGCTTACACCAGCTGATATGAGAGCCCCTAGACATATACAGCAGAGGTCTGGCCTCAGTCAGAGAAGATACACCTCACCCTGGAGAGACTTGGAGCCCCAGGGATTGGAGAGGTCTGGTGGAGTGATGGGGCATCCTCTTGGAGATGGGGGGGAGGAGGTGTGGGATGTGTTACAGTTGGAGGGTGGACTGGGAGGGGGATAAAGTCTGTATTGTGAAAAAAAGTAAAAATAAATTAAAAAAAAACTCTGCAAATCAAAAAATTTTTTTCATGCTTTTGCAACCAAGCGATTATCATCAAATGGGTCACGACATGCAATAGAAGAAAGGAGGCTGAGTCTCTTCAATAAACAAGATTGAAAAGCACAATATTTATAAACAGAAAACTGAAATTAGATCTTTGACCAAGTATAAAAAATCATCACGCATTAGAGACCTAAGTGTGATGCCAGAAACTGTGAAATCAGCACAGTAGAATACAAGTGAAAGCTTCATTCCATAGGTCTACACAATGCTGTCTTTTTGTATGAGCCCCAAACCACAAGCAACAAAACAACAAAGTTACTTACCTCAGAGACATCAAGACACTGCATATGCCTTGATCAGGGACTGTTCATTTAGAAAGCTTCAGATACAGAGGTAAGTGCATGTGCTGTAATAAGCAGAGCTGGAGGGCTGTGACTACCAAAGTCTACTGGATCCAAAAGCAGTGTCACCTAGAGCCCAAGAAGCCAGGCATGAAAGAACAAAGTTTGCTGTTGGCCCTGCTGGGCTTCAGCCTTATTTTGTTAATCTTTCCACCCTACTACCAGATTCTTCCTTTGTGGTATATACCACTGTTTTTGTTTGTTTGTTTGCTTGCTTCATTGGTTATTTTGTTTGTTTCATTTTGTTACTTTGTAGGGGCTCACAGTTAACTGATTTCTTTAAGTCTCTAAAGAGACTTTGAACAGAATTACAACTGAAATACTTTAAGGATTCTTTGTAATATTATACAGGAATACTTTATTCTTTACTTTTTCAATCATTTTAATTATTAATTAAAAATTAATTATTTAAAAATTTTTAACTTTTCATGCAACATGTCTATGAGGACTTTTAAAGTTGTACTGCGTGCATTTAACATGATGAGATGCTCAGTGACCAAGGACACCATGACTCTGGGCAACAGCAGGATGTATGAGACAAGTCTTGGTGATAATTCATTATGTATAGTGCTTCAGAAACTGGAAACCTTGAACTGGAGTAATGAATCATTCCAATACGTTTTTCCACGTAAAGATTTTTGATTAAAATCAATGGCTTCAGGTAGCAGCCTGGATATATATTTAGTGGGACACAGTGTGGTTTGCAGTGCCACTTCAAAGAACAAAGGTATGATGGAGAGGTGGAAAAGAAGGCAGACAAGGCAGTATATTCATAGTGGGGAGAGGTGGACCTAGGACAGCAATGACAGGTGTGGGTGAACTGGGTCATAACTGAGTAGGGCTGGCTGAGTGATATGCAGTTGACTGTAGCTCATCCAGGCTCTGCCCCCACCAAACCTGCTGCCCAGCCTTTTTTATTTTATTTTATTTTTTTATTTTTTCCATTTTTTATTAGGTATTTAGCTCATTTACATTTCCAATGCTATACCAAAAGTCCCCCATACCCACCCACCCCCACTCCCCTACCCACCCACTCCCCCTTTTTGGCCCTGGCGTTCCCCTGTACTGGGGCATATAAAGTTTGCATGTCCAATGGGCCTCTCTTTCCAGTGATGGCCGACTAGGCCATCTTTTGATACATATGCAGCTACAGTCAAGAGCTCCGGGGTACTGGTTAGTTCATAATGTTGTTCCACCTATTTAGTATCTATGTTCTATGCTATAGCCAGAGGACGTGTTGGTGTCTGTGGTCCCTGCTGTCACCTGGGGCCATATTGATGTCTGTGGTCAGGGAGCTATGGTAATGGCTCTGGTCTGTACTACCAATGGAGAATATATTGATATCCATGGTCTGTGCTGCCAACCAAAGCCATGTTGATGTTCGTGATTTATTTTATCCCAGAGAACATACAGATGTCCATGGCCTGGACCATGTTGATGTCTGTGTTCTATGCTGTCATCCTCTCAGGTGGGAGTGGGAGCATATTGAAGTCCATGGTCCTGCATCTGCAGCCAGGGGCCACTGATATTCCCTAGTCTATGCTGCTGGAAGAAGCTGTGTTTAAGTGTGTGTTCCACGCTGCTGCCTGAAGTTATGTGGAGTTCTGTTGTTGGTGCTGTCACTTGAAGCATAAGGACGTATGCGTGCTGAGCTGCTGTGAGTCTTGTAGACCCCTGCCCGCGATCTGGACGACCAGTGGAGGCAATGTTGTGGTCCATAGTGTGAGCTGTTGCCAGAAACCACCAAGGAAGTTCCTTTTGTAATAGTATGGGTGGCTGCAGACTCACAGTTGAAACTGAGAGGCTTCTGTGACAACATCCCCCTCCCTTGCCCGCCAAAATAAAAATAAAATAAGTCTAGACCGGAAACCATTGAAGAGAGTTCTTTAAAATTGTGAAAGGGATGCTGAAATATAACTCTTCACAGTTGATGACCAGGGAGGGTGCACGCAATTTTCTTTAGGGGGCTGGCCATTTAGAGTTTAACCATGTTCCAATGAGCACATGGATAACACAAATTGAACTTGGTGTATTTCTTTTCTTTTTTCTTCTTTTTTTTTGGGGGGAGTGCGGGGGGGGGGGAAGAAATGAGTACAAAAGGGGCGTGGCCCTAGGAGGACCGGGAAGGGAGTGTGATCAAGGTTCACTATTTGAAATTCTCAAGGACAGGTGTCTGTCCACCTGACTTGGAGGGCTTTCCCTCAGCATCTGCGGAAGCCATCTCTGTTCCGGGACTTCGCGGAAAGTAGTCTGCACAGATGAGAGTGTGCACTACAGAAGCTAACAGATTCTGGGACAGGCGGGAGCCAAAGAGCTTCTGAGGCAGCGCCCTTCTCAGGCTCCAGATATCCGGCCACCTTCCCAGCCAGAGAACAGGTGTCCGCCCAGCCCAGGAGGGCTTTCCCTCAGCATCAGTGGGAGCCATCATGGTTCCAGAACTCCTCTGAAAGTAGTCTGCACAGGTGAGAGTGTGGCACTACAGAAGCTAACAGATTCTGGGACAGGCCAAAGCAACACAGCTTCTGGGAAAGGTCCTGTTTTGGGCCTTCATCTTCAGCCAGGAGGGAGGTCCGATCATCAGATATCTGTGCACCTTCCCTGTAAGAGGAGAGCTTGCCTGCAGAGAGTGTTCTAACCACTGAAACTCAGAGGAGAGAGCTAGTTTCACAGGTCTGCCGGTAGGGTAACAGAATCACCAGAGGAACAATCTCTAAAAAGAGACAACTATAACAACTAACTCCAGAGATTACCAGATGAAAAAGGTAAACGTAAGAATATTACTAACAGAAACCAAGACCACTCACCATCATCAGAACCCAGCACTTCCACTTCGCCCAGTCCAGGGCACGCGAACACACACGAAAAGCTAGACCCGGATTTAAAAGCTATCACATGATAATGGCAAAGGACATCAAGAAGGACTTTAATAAATCACTTAAAGAAATACAGGAGAACACTGCTAAACAGGTAGAAGACATTAAAGAGGAAGCACAAAAATCCCTTATAGAATTGCAGGAAAACACAACCAAAAGGGTGATGGAATTGAATGAAACCATCCAAGAACTAAAAAGGGAAGTAGACACAATAAAGAAAACACAAAGTGAGGCAACACTGGAGATAGAAACCCTAGGAAAGAAATCTGGAACCATAGATGCGAGCATCAGCAACAGAATACAAGAGATGGAAGAGAGAATCTCAGGTACAGAAGATTCCATAAAGAACATCGGCACAACAATCAAAGAAAATGGAAAACGCCAAAAGATCCTAACTCAAAACATCCAGGAAATCCAGGACACAATGAGAAGACCAAACCTATGGATAATAGGAGTGGATGAGAATGAAGATTTTCAACTCAAAGGACCAGACTACATCTTCAAAAAAATTATTGAAGAAAACTTCCCAAATCTAACGAAATGCCCATGAAATACAAAAAGCCTACAGTACTCCAAATAGACTGGACCAGAAAAGAAATTCCTCCTGACAAATAATAATCAGAACAACAAATGCACTAAATAAAGATAGAATATTAAAAGCAGTAAGGAAAAAAGTCAAGTAACACATAAAGGCAGGCCAATCAGAATTACACAAGATTTTTTCACCAGAGACTATGAAAGCCAGAAGATCCTGAACAGATGTTATACAGACACTAAGAGAACACAAATGCCAGCCCAGGCTACTATACCCAGCCAAACTCTCAATTACCATAGATGGAGAAACCAAAGTATTCCACGACAAAACCAAATTCACACATTATCTTTCCACAAGTCCAGCCCTTCAAAGGATAATAACAGAAAAAAAAAAAAAAAAACCAATACAAGGACAGAAACCATGTCCTAGAAAAAGCAAGAAAGTAATCCCTCAAGAAAACAAAAAGAAGACAGCCACAAGAACAGAATGCCAATGTTAGCAACAAAAGTAATAGGAAGCAACAAATACTTTTCCTTAATATCTTTTAATATCAATGGACTCAACTCCCCAATAAAAAGACATAGACTAACAGTCTGGCTACACAAACAGAACCCAACATTTAGCTGCTTACAGGAAACCCATCTCAGGGAAAAAGACAGACACTACCTCAGAATGAAAGGCTGGAAAACAATTTTCCGAGCAAATGGTACGAAGAAACAAGCTGGAATAGCCATTCTAATATCTAATAAAATCGACTTAAACCCAAAGTTATCAAAAAAGACAAGGAGGGGCACTTCATACTCATCAAAGTTAAAATCCTCCAAGAGGAACTCTCAATTCTGTATATCTATGCTCCAAATACTAGGTCAGCCACATTCATTAAAGAAACTTTAGTAAAGCTCAAAGTACACATTGCACCTCACACAATAATAGTGGAAGACTTCAACACACCACTTTCACTAATGGACAGATAATCGAAACAGAAAATAAACAGGGACACAATGAAACTAACAGAAGTTATGAAACAAATGGATCTAATATATATCCACAGAACATTTTATCCTAAAACAAAAGGATATACCTTCTTCTCAGCACCTCATGGTACCTTCTCCAAAATTGACAACATGATTGGTCACAAAAAAAGCCTCAACAGATACAAAAATATTGAAATTGTTCCATGCATCCTGTCAGATAACAATGAACTAAGGCTAATCTTCAATTACAAAATAAATAATAGAAAGCCAACATTCACATGGAAACTGAACAACACTTTTCTCAATGATACCTTGGTCAAAAAAGGAATAAAGAAAGAAATTAAGGACTTTTTGGAGTTTAATAAAAATGAAGCGACAACATAAACAAACTTATGGGACACAATGAAAGCATTTCTAAGAGTAAACTCATAGCACTGAGTGCCTCCAAAAAGAAACTAGAGAGAGCACATATTAGCAGCTTGACAACACACCTAAAGCTCTGGAACAAAAGGAAGCAAATTCACCCAAGAGGAGTAGATGTCAGGAAATAATCAAACTCAGGGGCTAAATCAAAAAAGTGGAAACAAGTACTATTCAAAGAGTCAACCAGGGATGCAGGGATGGTTTAATATACGAAAATCCATCAATGTAATCCATTATATAAACAAACTCAAAGACAAAAACCACATGATCATCTCGTTAGATGCAGAAAAAGCATTTGACAAGATCCAACACCCATTCATGATAAAAGTTCTGGAAAGATCAGGAATTCAAGGCCAATACCTAAACATGATAAAAGCAATCTACAGCAAACCAGTAGCCAACATCAAAGTAAATGGAGAGAAGCTGGAAGCAATCCCACTAAAATCAGGGACTAGACAAGGCTGCCCACTTTCTCCCTACCTTTTCAACATAGTACTTGAAGTATTAGCCAGAGCAATTCGACAACAAAAGGAGATCAAGGGGATACAAATTGGAAAAGAGGAAGTCAAAATATCACTTTTTGCAGATGATATGATAGTATATATAAGTGACCCTAAAAATTCCAACAGAGAACTCCTAAACCTGATAAACAGCTTCGGTGAAGTAGCTGGATATAAAATTAACTCAAACAAGTCAATGGCCTTTCTCTACACAAAGAATAAACAGGCTGAGAAAGAAATTAGGGAAACAACACCCTTCTCAATAGCCACAAATAATATAAAATATCTCGGCGTGACTCTAACGAAGGAAGTGAAAGATCTGTATGATAAAAACTTCAAGTCCCTGAAGAAAGAAATTAAAGAAGATCTCAGAAGATGGAAAGATCTCCCATGCTCATGGATTGGCAGGACCAACATTGTAAAAATGGCTATCTTGCCAAAAGCAATCTACAGATTCAATGCAATCCCCATTAAAATTCCAACTCAATTCTTCAACGAATTAGAAGGAGCAATTTGCAAATTCATCTGGAATAACAAAAAACCGAGGATAGCAAAAACTCTTCTCAAGGATAAAAGAACCTCTGGTGGAATCACCATGCCTGACCTAAAGCTTTACTACAGAGCAATTGTGATAAAAACTGCATGGTACTGGTATAGAGACAGACAAGTGGACCAATGGAATAGAATTGAAGACCCAGAAATGAACCCACACACCTATGGTCACTTGATCTTCGACAAGGGAGCCAAAACCATCCAGTGGAAGAAAGACAGCATTTTCAACAATTGGTGCTGGCACAACTGGTTGTTATCATGTAGAAGAATGCGAATCGATCCATACTTATCTCCTTGTACTAAGGTCAAATCTAAGTGGATCAAGGAACTTCACATAAAACCAGAGACACTGAAACTTATAGAGGAGAAAGTGGGGAAAAGCCTTGAAGATATGGGCACAGGGGAAAAATTCCTGAACAGAACAGCAATGGCTTGTGCTGTAAGATCGAGAATTGACAAATGGGACCTAATGAAACTCCAAAGTTTCTGCAAGGCAAAAGACACTGTCTATAAGACAAAAAGACCACCAACAGACTGGGAAAGGATCTTTACCTATCCTAAATCAGATAGGGGACTAATATCCAACATATATAAAGAACTCAAGAAGGTGGACCTCAGAAAATCAAATAACCCCCTTAAAAAATGGGGCTCAGAACTGAACAAAGAATTCTCACCTGAGGAATACCGAATGGCAGAGAAGCACCTGAGAAAATGTTCAACATCCTTAATCATCAGGGAAATGCAAATCAAAACAACCCTGTGATTCCACCTCACACCAGTCAGAATGGCTAAGATCAAAAATTCAGGTGACAGCAGATGCTGGCGAGGATGTGGAGAAAGAGGAACACTCCTCCATTGTTGGTGGGATTGCAGGCTTGTACAACCACTCTGGAAATCAGTCTGGCGGTTCCTCAGAAAATTGGACATAGTACTACGGGAGGATCCAGCAATACCTCTCCTGGGCATATATCCAGAAGAAGCCCCAACTGGTAAGAAGGACACATGCTCCACTATGTTCATAGCAGCCTTATTTATAATAGCCAGAAACTGGAAAGAACCCAGATGCCCCTCAACAGAGGAATGGATACAGAAAATGTGGTACATCTACACAATGGAGTACTACTCAGCTATTAAAAAGAATGAATTTATGAAATTCCTAGCCAAATGGATGGACCTGGAGAGCATCATCCTGAGTGAGGTAACACAATCACAAAGGAACTCACACAATATGTACTCACTGATAAGTGGATACTAGCCCAAAACCTAGGATACCCACGATATAAGATACAATTTCCTAAACACATGAAACTCAAGGAAAATGAAGACTGAAGTGTGGACACTATGCCCCTCCTTAGAAGTGGGAACAAAACACCCATGGAAGGAGTTACAGAAACAAAGTTTGGAGCTGAGATGAAAGGATGGACCATGTAGAGACTGCCATATCCAGGGATCCACCCCATAATCAGCATCCAAACGCTGACACCATTGCATATACTAGCAAGATTTTATCGAAAGGACCCAGATGTAGCTGTCTCTTGTCAGACTATGCCGGGGCCTAGCAAACACAGAAGTGGATGCTCACAGTCAGCTAATGGATGGATCACAGGGCTCCCAATGGAGGAGCTAGAGAAAGTACCCAAGGAGCTAAAGGGATCTTCAACCCTATAGGTGGAACAACATTATGAACTAACCAGTACCCCTGAGCTCTTGACTCTAGCTGCATATGTATCAAAAGATGGCCTAGTCGGCCATCACTGGAAAGAGAGGCCCATTGGACACGCAGACTTTGTGTGCCCCGGTACAGGGGAACGCCAGGTCCAAAGGGGGGGAGTGGGTGGGTAGGGGAGTGGGGGTGGGTGGGTAAGGGGGACTTTTGGTATAGCATTGGAAATGTAAATGAGCTAAATACCTAATAAAAAATGGAAAACAAAAAACAAAAAAAAAAAAAAAACAAAGAGTCAACCAATCAAAGAGCTGGCTCGTTGAGAAAATCAACAAGATAGATAAACCCTTAGCCAGACTCACTAGAGGGCACAGGGAAAGCATCCTAATCAACAAAATCAGAAATGAAAAGGGAGACATAACAATATATCCCAAAGAAATCCAAAACACCATCAGATCCTTCTACAAAAGGCTATACTCAACAAAACTGGAAAATCTGGATGAAATGAACAAGTTTCTAGACAGATACCAGGTACCAAAATTAAATCAAGATCAGGTTAATAATCTAAATAATCCTATATCCCCTAAAGAAATAGAAGCAGTCATTAATAGTCTACCAACCAAAAAAAGCCCAAGACCAGATGGGTTTAGTACAGAGTTCTATCAAACCTTCAAAGAAGATCTAATCCCAGTTCTTCACAAACTATTCCACAAAATAGAAACAGGAGGTACTCTACCCAACTCATTCTATGAAGCCACAATTACTCTGATACCTAAACCACAAAAAGACTCAACAAAGATAGACAACTTCAGACCAAAATCCCTTATGAATATTGATGCAAAATTCCTCAATAAAGTTTTCGCTAAATGAATCCAAGAACACATCAAAACAATCATCCATCCTGAAAATTGCTCTGTAGTACAGCTTTAGGTCAGGCATGGTGATTCCACCAGAGGTTCTTTTATCCTTGAGAAATTTTTTGCTATCCTTGGGTTTGTTATTCCAGATGAATTTGCAGATTGCCCCTTCTAATTCGTGGAAGAATTGAGTTGGAATTTTGATGGGGATTGCATTGAATCTGTAGATTGCTTTTGGAAAAATAGCCATTTTTACTATATTGATCCTGCCACTTCATGAGCATGTCAGATCTTTCCATCTTATGAGATCTTCTTTAATTTCTTTCTTCAGAGATTTGAAGTTCTTATCATACAGATCTTTTCCTTCCTTTGTTAGAGTCATGCCAAGTTATTTTTTTTCCATTTTTTATTAGGTATTTCGCTCATTTACATTTGCAATGCTATACCAAAAGTCCCCCATAGCCACCCACCCCCTCTCCCCTACCCACCCACTCCCCTTTTATGGCCCTGGCGTTCCCCTGTACTGGGGCATATAAAGTTTGCGTGTCCAATGGGCCTCTCTTTCCAGTGATGGCCGACTAGGCCATCTTTTGATGCATATGCAGCTAGAGTCAAGATCTCCGGGGTACTGGTTAGTTCATAATGTTGTTCCACCTATAGGGTTGCAGATCCCTTTAGCTTCTTTGGTACTTTCTCTAGCTCCTTCATTGGGGGCCATGTGATCCATCCAATAGCCGACTGTGAGCATCCACTTCTATGTTTGCTAGGCCCAGGCATACTCTGACAAGAGACAGCTATATCAGGGTCCTTTCAGCATAATCTTGCTAGTGTATGCAATGGTGTCAGCATTTGGAAGCTGATTATGGGATGGATCCCCGGATATGCTAGTGTCTACATGGTCCATCCTTTTATCTCAGCTCCAAACTTTGTCTCTGTAACTCCTTCCAAGGGTGTTTTGTTCCCACTTCTAAGGAGGGGCATAGTGTTCACACTTCAGTCTTCATTTTTCTTGAGTTTCATGTGTTTAGGAAATTGTATCTTATATCTTGGGTATGCCAAGTTATTTTATATTATTTGTGACTATTGAGAAGAGTGTTGTTTCCCTAATTTCTTTCTCAGCTTGTTTATCCTTTGTGTACAGAAAGACCATTGACTTGTTTGAGTTAATTTTATATCCAGATACTTCATTGAAGCTGTTTATCATGCTTAGGAGTTCTCTATTGGAATTTTTAGGGTCACTTATATGTACTATCATATCATCTGGAAAAAGTGATATTTTGACTTCTTCCTTTCCAATTTGTATCCCCTTGATCTCCTTTTGCTGTAGAATTGTTCTGGCTAGGATTTCAAGTACAATGTTGATTAGGTAGGGAGAAAGTGGGCAGCCTTGTCTAGTCCATGATTTTAGTGGGATTGCTTCCAGCTTCTCACCATTTACTTTGATGTTGGGTACTGTTTTGCTGTAGATTGCTTTTATCATGTTTAGATATGGGCCTTGAATTCCTGCTCTTTCTAAGACTTTTATCATGAATGGGTGTTGGATTTTGTCAAATGCTTTTTCTGCATCTAACGAGATGATCATGTGGTTTTTGTCTTTGAGTTTGTTTATATTCTGGATTACGTTGATGGATTTCCGTATATTGAACCATCCCTGCATCCGTGGGATGAAACCTACTTGGTCAGGATGGATGATTGTTTTGATGTGTTCTTGATTCGGATAGCGAGTGTTTTATTGAGTATTTTTTGCATCGATATTCATAAGGGAAATTGGTCCGAAGTTCTCCGTCTTTGTTGGGTCTTTTTGTGGTTTAGGTATCAGAGGAACTGTGGCTTCATAGAATGAGTTGGGTAGGTAGAGTACCTTCTGTTTCTATTTTGTGGAATAGTTTGTGAAGAACTGGGATTAGATCTTCTTTGAAGGTTTGATAGAACTCTGCACTAAACCCATCTGGTCCTGGGCTTTTTTTGGTTGGTAGACTATTAATAACTGCTTCTATTTCTTTAGGGGATATAGGACTGTTTAGATTATTAACCTGATGTTGATTTATTTTTGGTACCTGGTATCTATCTAGAAACTTGTTCATTTCATCCAGATTTTCCAGTTTTGTTGAGTATAGCCTTTTGTAGAAGGATCTGGTGGTGTTTTGGATTTCTTCAGGATCTGATTTTATGTTTCCGTTTTCATTTCTGATTTTGTTGATTAGGATGCTTTCCATTTGACCTCTAGTGGATCTGGCCAAGGGTTTATCTATCTTGTTGATTTTCTCAAAGAACCAGCTCCTCGTTTGGTTGAGTCTTTGAATAGTTCTTCTTGTATCTACTTGTTTTCTTTAGCCCCTGAGTTTGATTATTTCTTGACATCTACTCCTCTTGGGTGAATTTGCTTCCTTTTGTTCTAGAGCTTTTATGTGTGTTGTCAAGCTGCTAGTGTGTGCTCTCTCTAGTTTCTTTTTGGAAGCACTCAGAGCTATGAGTTTCCCTCTTAGAAATGCTTTCATTGTGTCCCATAATTTGGGTACGTTGTGGCTTCATTTTCATTAAAATCTAAATAGTCCTTAATTTCTTTCTTTATTCCTTCCTTGACCAAGGTATCATTGAGAAGAGTGTTGTTCAGTTTCCACGTGAATGTTGGCTTTCTATTATTTATTTTGTTATTGAAGATGAGCCTTAATCCATGATGATCTGATAGGATGCGTGGGACAATTTCAATATTTTTGTATCTGTTGAGGCTTTTTTTGTGACCAATTATGTTGTCAATTTTGGAGAAGGTACCATGAAGTGCTGAGAAGAAAGTATATCCTTTTGTTTTAGGATAAAATGTTCTGTAGATATATGTTAGATCCCTTTATTTCATTAATTCTGTTAGTTTCACTGTGTCCCTGTTTAATTTCTGTTTCCAAGATTTGTCGATTGGTGAAAGTAATGTGTTGAAGTCTTCCACTATTGTTGTGTGAGGTGCAATGTGTGCTTTGAGCTTTACTAAAGTTTCTTTAATGAATGTAGCTGCCATTGTATTTGGAGCATAGATATTCAGAATTGAGAGTTCTTCTTGGAAGATTTTACCTTTGATGAGTATGAAGTGCCCCTCTTTGTCTTTTTTGATGACTGTGGGTTGGAAGTCGATCTTATTGGATATTAGAATGGCTACTCCAGCTTGTGTCTTCAGACCATTTGCTTGTTTTCCATCCTTTCATTCTGAGGTAGTGTCTGTTTTTTTCCCAGAGATGTGTTTCCTGTAAGCAGCAAAATGTTGGGTCCTGTTTGTGTAGCCAGTCTGTTAGTCTATGTCTTTTTATTGGGGAGTTGAGTCCATTGATATTAAGAGATATTAAGGAAAAGTAATTGTTGCTTCCTATTATTTTTGTTTTTAACGTTGTCATTTTGTTCTTGTGGCTGTCTTATCTTAGGTTAGTTGAAGGATTACTTTCTTGTTTTTTCTAGGATGTGGTTTCCGTCCTTGTATTTTTGTTGTTGCTGTTGCGTTTTTTGTTTTTATTTTTTTGGTTGTTGTTGTTGTTATCCTTTGAAGGGCTGGATTCATGGAAAGATAATGTGTGAATTTGGTTCCGTCTTGGAATATTTTGGTTTCTCCATCTATGGTAATTGAAAGTTGGGCTGGGTATAGTAGCCTGGGCTGGCATTTGTGTTCTCTTAGTGTCTATATAACATCTGTCCAGAATCTTCTGGCTTTCATGGTCTCTGGTGAAAATTCTGGTGTAATTCTGATAGGCTTGCCTTCATATGTTACTTGACCTTTTTCCCTTACTGCTTTTAATATTCTATCTTTATTTAGTTCATTTGTTATTCTGATTATTATGTGTCAGGAGGAATTTCTTTTCTGGTCCAGTGTATTTCGAGTTCTGTAGGCTTCTTGTATGTTCATGGGCATTTCTTATTTTAGGTTTGGCTAGTTTTCTTCTATAATTTTGCTGAAGATATTTGCTGGCCCTTTAAGTTGAAAATCTTCATTCTCATCTACTCCTATTATCCGTAGGTTTGGTCTTCTCATTGTGACCTGGATTTCCTGGATGTTTTGAGTTAGGATCTTTTTGCATTTTCCATTTTCTTTGATTGTTGTGCCGATGTTCTCTAAAGAATCTTCTGCACCTGAGATTTTCTCTTCCATCTCTTGTGTTCTGTTGCTGATGCTCGAATCTATAGTTCCAGATTTCTTTCCTAGGTTTTCTATCCCCAGCCTTGTCTCACTTTCGGTTTTCTTTATTGTATCCACTTCCCTTTTTAGGTCTAGTATAGTTTTGTTTATTTCCATCATCTGTTTGGATGTGTTTTGTTGTTGTTGTTGTTGTTGTTGTTGTTTTTTATAAGGACTTGCAACTCTCTAGCAGTGTTCTCCTGTATTTCTTTAAGTGTGTTATTAAAGACCTTCTTGATGTCTTCTACCATCATCATGAGATATACCTTTAACTGGGTCTAGCTTTTCGGATGTGTTGGGGTGCCCTGGACTGGTTGAGTTGGGAGTACTGGGTTCTGATGATGGTGAGTGGTCTTGGTTTTTGTTAGTAAGATTCTTAAGTCTGTCTTTCGCCATCTGGTAAACTCTGGAGTCAGTTGTTATAGTTGTCTCTGGTTAGAGCTTGTTCCTCTCGTGATTCTGTAATTCTCTACCAGCAGACCTCGGAGACTAGCTCTCTACTGAGTTTCAGTGGTCAGAGCACTCTCTGCAGGCAGGCTCTCCTCTTTCAGGGAAGGTGCACAGATATCTGGTGTTCAGACTTGCCTCTTGGCAGAAGATGAAGGCCCGAAACAGGACCTGTCCCAGAAGCTGTTAGCTTCTGTAGTCAACACTCTCACCTAAGCAGAATAGTCTAGGTGGAGTCCGGGATCCAAGATGTCTCCCGCAGATGCTCAGGCAAAGCCCTCCAGGGCTGGGCGGACACCTATCCTCTGTGCAGGGTAGTCTCAGGCAGGATATTCTTTTTAAATGCTGGGGCAAATAGTGCATTCTCACCATAAAAAATACTATTAATATGAAATATCACATTTTTATTTATTTATTATTTAAGTATGTCTTGTATGCACATATTTCAAGACATCGTCTATATGATAAACACCATTTTACGTGTTATTTTTTTAATAAAATAAAGCATACTACTCTCTTTTAATTTAGTTTTGTTCCTTTTTTTAATTAATCACTCCATTCATTAACATCTCAAATGATATCCCCCTTCCTGGTTACCTGTTCACAGACTTCCCCATTCCACATCCACCCTCTCCCCCTCCCCTTTGCTTCTGTGCTCTACCACCCACCCACCATTTCCAGTCCCACCGCTCTAGCATTCCCCTACACTGGGGGCATCAAACCCCCATGGGAACAAGGATCTCCCCTCCTATTTCTGTCAGGCAAGGCCATCCTCTGCTACTCTTAATAGGTTTTATAAGTTAACTTGCTTTCTTAAGTATGTAGCACTTTCTACTTATTATTTATATTTTGTCCTTTGACTCTTTGTAAGCTAGGAAACTTTTGAGAATATATGCACTTTTGACACCACCACATTTCTATGCTACAAAATTAATGACACGTTCACTCATTCATTCAATGTACAGTTATTGAACTGCAATTTGTACTCAGCATGAAGACACATGAAATTATTCTGTGTTTCAGAAGGGTTATGGAATTTGATATAAGACAAACTTTAATACAATAAGAATGAAAACAGTAAAAGAAACTTGCAACTATGTAACAAGTAAGAAATGACAGTCACTTTCTCTAATCTTCCAGTCTTGGAGATTGAAGAAATGTACAGTTTAATTCAATTGTAAGAGATAGAAAAACGACATCTCTGTGGAAGCAAAAGAAAAGAAAAGGAATTGTATCCAAGAACTTTTTTTTTTAAATCAAAACAATTGAACTAACTATAGTGTCAAACCAGGAAATAAATTTGAGGAAGCATATCAAGTTTTCCATTTGTCACCTTAAAGTTGAATATGTGTATTAGACATATAAATTCAAATTGGTATTTGAAAATAGCTGTTTGAAAACTATGTGCAACTTTAAGAGAAATGCAAATGTGTTTGTTACCAGCATAGAAATCCATGAAAACTATAGACATATCATAATATCATGGCAAGAAGCTTTGACGATATACGTAATAAGTACAAGATACCTTGAAATCAATTCTAATTCCATTTTCTTATGTAATATAATAATTAGAATATCTCCATTATTTCTATTCCCATTTTATAGACAATAAAGCTGAAAAATAAAAGAAATGAAGCTAATTCAAAGTAATACAGTCAGTGAGTGTTAAGGCTAGATTTCGAGCACAAGATATTTTTCTACAAATCACACACAGTCACAAGATGACAGTGTCTGACAGCTGGGAATTAGAACCCACCCAAATTTCATAAAGAAGTGGGAGCACTTATAAAGCTAAAACAGAAAAAGGAATAGACAGGAAGAAAATCAGGGTACTATTGTGCCAAATAAGGGATGAATTTGTCTCAATGTTGAGGGTGGGAATCATTAAAAATTAAACCTACTGAGACATAAACTGACATACAGATGAAGACTGTTTCATAAAAACATGACTGGATTCAATGTGGAGGTCATGGACTATGGGAGCTCAGCCTCAGTGGATACATCTACAGCACAGATCTGGTATTTATGATTCAGGAGACATCTTGGTTAAGGACAGAAAGATTGTAAGAGCCAGAATACCAAGAGGTATGCTGTGAAACCATCTCTCCTAGAAATGGCTTAGCAAATACGGCCTGAGAAATAAAAGTATGAATAAACATGTCATCTCAAAAGGGAGGAATGACTCAGAACCATAGGCAACTTAAAGATTATCCAGAGGGAAAAATTAGCCTTTCCCAAAGGCTAATTCCCTTCTTCAAGTTATCCAATACAAAGCAGTCAGCCTTCAAATCATACACACAGCGAGAGAGAGAGAGAGAGAGAGAGAGAGAGAGAACCATACTCAACAAGTTTTATTAATGTGCATGCACAAACACACACATGCATATATACACAGAAAATCACATGTACATACTCACATAACTGTGTGGCAATAATCACAGAAGGTATTAATTTGATATTGAAGGAACATATGGGGGCCTTGAAAGAAGAGAATATGGGAAAAGGGAAGAACGAAGGTAATGTGATTATACTGCAATTAAAATATATTATTTTAAAGGAGAGTGCAGCCTCTGGTCAGTCAACCACACTCCAGTGGAAAGCCACACACTCAAGAATATATAAGCATCCATAATAGTGTCTGGGTTTGGTGGTTGTATATGGGATGGAACCTCAGGTGGGGCAGTCTATAGATGGTCATTCCTTCAGTCTCTGCTCCACACTTTGTCTCTGTAACTCCTTCCATAGGTATTTTGTTCTCCTTCTAAGAAGGACTGACGTATCCACAATTTGGTCTTACTTCTTCTTGCATTCCATGTGTTTTGCGAATTGTATTTTTAGCTTGCTGACAGGAGCCTGGTATGGCTGTCTCCTGAGATCCTCTGCCAGTGCCTGAAAAATACAGAAGTGGATGCTCACAGCCATTCATTGGTTGGACCATAGAGTCCCCAGTGAAGAGAACGTACCCAAGGAGCTGAAAGGGTTTGAAGCCCCATAGGATGAACAATATGAACTAACCAGTACCCCTAGAGCTTCCTGGGACTAAACCACCAACCAAAGAAAGCACATGGCTCTAGCTGCATATGTAGCAGAGGATGGTCTAGTCAGTCATCAATGGGAGGAGAGGCCCTTGGTCCTGTGAGGGTTCTATGCCTCAGTATAGGGGAATGCCAGGGCCAGGAAGCAGGAGTGGGTGGGTTGATGAGCAAGGATGGGGGGGGATAGGGGGTTTTTGGAGGGGAAACCAGGAGAGGGGATAACATTTGAAATGTAAATAAAGAAATTATCTAATAAAAATAAATAAATAAATAAATAAATAAATAAATAAATAAATAATAAAAAAGAATATATACGCAATACAAATTGAACTTAGTGGGCTTAAAACAAAAGGGAAGTAAAGCTGAGAGTGCAGCTTGGGGAGGAAGTGAGGGAGGAGGTAACTATAAACACAAGATATTATACCAAATTCTCAAAGAACTAATAAAAAATGTGTCTAAAAGAAAGATATAGGTGGGGGAGCATGTGGGGGACTTTTGGGATAGCATTGTAAATGTAAATTAAATAAATACCCAATTAAAAAAAAATCATCCTGGCGGGGGCGGGGGGGAGAAAGATATACAGACTAATTAGCATCCACATGGACTGGCTAACAACAACAACAAAACAATGGATTACTAATTTTTTTATGAAGAAGACAAAACAAGGTGTCTTCAAGGTAACCACATAAAGTCAATGCTACTAAGCTGTAACCTTATGACCTAAAGGTGTGGAGATGTGCAGCAAGAATGAAAGGACAACATCTTTGATATCACTTCTTGAGACACAGAGGCAGGCAGATGGCTGTGATTCAGGGGCCAACCTAGTCTACATAACAAGTCCCAAGACACCTTGGGTTAGGAGGGGAAAAAAAAGACCTGACTCAAAAAATAATAAAATAAAATGATGAAGAAGGAGACTTGGTCAAACAGACTGTTGTGGTTAAACCCAGTTGTCAAAAAATAAAACAAAAAGGGCTCAATCATGAAACAGGAAGTTGAGAGGTTGGAGTAGTGGTGGACAGGAATGAGAACCAGAGAGTAAATGGCAGGGTGAGAGGAACCAGGCCACAATATGGAAGGTCAATTAAAAAATAAAATAAAATAAAATAAAAAATAAAAGTATGTTGGCCAAGAGGAAAAAAAAAAGAAAATTTTTAAAGAAAAAAGTTTAATATATGTTTTTTTTTAAAAAAGAAAAGAAAAGAAAGGAAGAGAAAGGAAAAGAAAAAAGGGAAGAGAAAAGAAAAGAAAAGAAAAGAGAAAAAGAGGAATGAAGAGATGGCTCAGCAATTGAGACAACATACTGGACTTGCAGTGGGCCTGAATTCCCTGCATCTGCTTTGAATGGCTCACAACTGCCAGTAATGACAATTATGAAGAATCTGACATTTTCTTCTGGCCACAGTGTCTATACTCACATACATGCCTGATTCTCCCACCACACACACAAACACAAAGATATAAAATTGACAATAAAATATAAAATAAATAAATAAATAAACATGAGAACGTATTTTATTAACAGGAAAGCTAGAAGGAAGAAAGAAGAAGCAGAATACAGGTATTAAGTACTACATCACCAGGGACTGTATATTCCTGGATCTCTCCATGAAATTCACAAAAATAATTGCAGTAATTGCTATTTTGTAAGTAAATGTCTCAACATATTATTTCAGAATGACATAAACTAAGAGAGAATCAAATTATCTTTTGAAGGTAGGTGATAAAAACAAGTAAAAAATGGTATTTGTAAATTTTAATTTTACATTCTTGTATGTCACATTTTCAGTATAATAATGAATTGATAAATCTACAAGGGTTGATTTTTTTTAAATTATGATTAGATTTTTCTACAGTGAAATGCATAGATATTAGCAGTGACTGTTTCATCTCTAGCTCATAGTTCACTTATACTATTGTATCAGAGATGCTAAGTAATATAGACTGTATTATTTATAAGTCTTATTCTCAGACACACACACACACATACACACTACATAAAACTGGAAAATATTCTGGTTATGAGTCTGAAATCAATAAGCTGTATACAAATGTGAAATGCTAATATATATGAGACAAATGTGCCTCAGTAACTCTTTTGGTAAGCTTTGCTCCTGGGGAATTATGTAATAAACAGGATACATAAGTCAAAATTTATGAAAATACTTAAAACTAATAAATAGACCAATAGGACACATATCTAGATAATCGCAGGAAGAAAGAATGCAGCCACTGACCCCTAGTTAACTGTCAGTGTTCTCCTATCTTTAGGCTACTTTAATACCTTATCAGATCATCACTTTGCTCTGAGTCTTCTCTTTGAACTTAAGTGGTGGACAATGGCGTGCTTTCCATGACCTCAACACTGTCACACAATGATTAATTGTCATGAAAATAAGTTAAGATCCAGCCACAGGGGCCTTGTCTTCACCCACATAATATGATTAATGGGTTGCATGGCTGAAGTGCACTTCAAAAGGTAAATAAAAAGCACCAGAGTCAAAGTCAACTGTGGAATAACTCAGATATATTTTAAGGAAATAGATAGAAACTTGATCATAAAATTTCTATCGTTACAAAGTAAAAAAAAATCATTAATATGATGGAACTATATGAGATCACGAAAGATTACGGTATCTGTGACATTTTGAAATTGATAAAAATAGCTTCCACTATTTGCTTTCTATTTAATAGCTTCCAACATACAGTAATTAGCTTCACTATTCTTTAAGCCACACCCGTAGAAATCAAATGGTGCCAATCGTTCAGGAGTGATCATGTCACTATTTAGTGTAGGAGCTGTGCACAACAATATGAGTACCACACATCTCATGTGTGGAATCTAAAGGAGTTAATCTCAAACAAATTGAGATTGGAAAAGTAATTACCAAAGTTAATATGGCTAGCAAAAAGAAACTTCGTCGTACTTCATGATGTTGGAAGAAAGAATTTGAATATAGGTATTATTAAACTGACTTAAATATTGTATAATGAATACATGTTTGAAACACTATATATTACATATTGATTATGAACTTTTCATACTTTATATAAATTTAAATTATTTTAATTGATTTTTTGAGATTAGTTTCTTTTATTGTACATGTAAAAGTTTATGTCTGTGTGTATGCACGTGCACCACATAAGGAACTGGTACGTAGGGGTCAGAAAAGGTGTTGGATCCCCTCAAAATAAAATTGCAGATGCTTGTGCACCAAACTCAGGTCTTCTGTGAAAGCAACATGCTTTCTCCAACCTGTATCTTAATTAATTATATTTTTAAATTTAATTTTATTTATAATTCATTTTTACACTCCATATTCCATTCCCTGCCCCTCCCCATCCACCCTCTGACTGCTCCACATCCCACACCTCCTCCCCACCCACCCATTCTCCACGTGGATGCCACCACCCCTCTCCCCACCTGACATCTAAACTCCCGGAGGCCTCCAGTCTCTTGAGAGTTAGGTGCATCATCTCTAAAGGAACACAGACCTGGAAGACCTCTACTGTATATGTGTTGGGAGCCTCATATCAGCTGGTGTATATTGACTGTTTGGTGGTCCAGTGTTTGAAAGATCATGAGGTTCCAGATTAATTAAGACTGCTGGGCCTTCTACAGAATTGCACTTCTCCTCAACTTCTTTCACCCTTCCTTAATTAAACCACAGGGGTCAGCAGCTTCTGTCCATTGGTTGGGTGCAAATATCTGCATCTGACTCTTTCAGCTGCTTGTTGGGTCTTTCAGAGGGCAGTCATGATAGATCCCTTTTTGTGAGTGTTCCATAGCCTCAGTAGTAGTGTCAGGCCTTGGGACCTCCCCTTGGCCTGGATCTTACTTTGGGCCTGTCACTGGACCTTCTTTTCCTCAGGCTCCTCTCCATTTCCATTCCTGTAATTCTTTCAGACAGAAACAATTATGGGTCAGAGGTGTGACTGTGGGATGGCAACCCCATCCCTCACTTGACATCCTGTCTTCCTGCTGGAGTATGTAGAAGAATGAAAATAGACTCATATTCGTCATCTTGTAGAGAGCTCAAGTCCAAGTGGGTCAAGGATTTCAACATAAAACCAGATACACTGAATCTAATAGAAGAGAAAGTGGGAAAGAACCTTGAACTTATTGGCACAGGGGGAAATTTCTTAAACAGAACTCCAATGGCTCATGCTCTAAGATCAAGAATTGATAAATAGGTCCTCATAAAACTGAAAAGCTTCTGTAAGGCAAAGGACATAGTCAATAAGACAAATCAGCAATCTACTGATTGGGAAAAAAATCTCTACTAACACCACATCTTATAGAGGGCTAATAAAGAACTCAAGAAGTTAATCATCAATAATCCATTCAATCCAAATCACCAAACAATCCAATCAAAATATGGGGTATAGAACTAAGCCAAGAATTCACAACTGAGGGATCTTGAATGTCTGAGAAACACTTAAAGAAATGTTCAAAATCCTTAGTGATCAGAAAAAGGCAAATCAAAACGACCCTGAGATTCCACCTTACACCAGTCAAAATGAATTATATTTTTATTGATTAAGCTATTTATTTACTTTACATCCTGATTGAAGCTTTCCTCCCTCTTCTCCTCCCAGTCCCTCCCTCTCACATCCTATCCCTCATATCCATTCCTCATCCTCTTCTATGAAAAGGGGAAGCCTCTTATGGATATCAAGCACCTTTGGCATACCAAGTTTCAGAAAGACTAGGGCCATCTTCTATTGTGTCTAGACAAGGGAGCACATTTGAGGGAAAACATCCAAAGGCAGCCAATGTATTCAGAGATAGACCCTGTTCTTGCTTTAGGAGTCCCACATAAAGACTTAGATACACACCTGCTATATATGTACAGAGGGCTTAAGTCAATCTCATGCATGTTTTCTGGTTGGCAGTTCAGTATCTATGAGCCTCTATGGGCCCAGATTATTTGATTCTATGGTTTTCTTGTAGTGTCCTTGACCCCTCTGGCTCCTTTAATTCTTCCTCTTCCACGGACTTCCCAAATCACTGACTAATGTTTGTTTGTGGTTCTCTGCATCTGTTTCCATTAGTTGCTAGGTGAAGTCTGTGTGATGGCAGTTATGCTAGGCTTCTGTCTACAGATATAGCAAGATATCATCAATAGTGTCAGAAGTGGGCTTCTTCTCATGCCGTGGGTCTAAAGTTGGAGCAATCATTGACTGGCCTTTCCCTCAAATTCTGCTGCATCATTTATCTCTGAACATCTTGTAGGCAGGACAAATTGTGGTGGGAATTTTTAGACTGTGTTAATATCCAAATTCCTCCCATGGAAGTCTTGGCTGATTATCTGAAATGGCTGATGAAAGCTTCACATCCCCCACTGCTAGGCATCATAGCTAGGGTCACCTTTACACCTTTCCTGGGAGTTTCCACTGCCCAAGGTTTCTAGCTCATTCCTGAGATGCCCCCCAACCCCATTTAGTTGTCTCTCCTAGAACTTTCTTCCTCTGTCCTCCCCCTCCTATTCTCATTCACACTCCCTCCTGCACACAATTCTCTCCCTCCCTTAACCCTTGATGTCAGTTCTATTTCTCCTTTTCAGTGAGGTTCAAGTGTCCTCTGTTTGGACTCTCCTTGTTACTTAGCTTCTTTGAGTCTGCAGTTTGTAGCATAGCTATTCTGAACTTTATGACTAATATCTTCTTAAAAATGAGTACATACCGTACATTCTTTCTGGGCCTGGATTATATCACCCAGGATGCTATTTTCTAGTTCTATCCATTTGCCTGAAAATTTCATGAAGTCATTGTTTTTAATGGCTAAGTAATACCTCATTCTGTAAATGTACCACACTTTCCTTATCCATTCTTTGATTCAGGGACAACTAGCTTGTTTGTAGTTTCTGATTATTATGAATAAATCTGTTATGAAAATAGTTGAGCAAATGTCCCTGTGGTAGAGTCGAGCTTCACTTCAGTATTATGTTCAGAAGTTGTATACCAGCTTGATCTTGAGGTAGATCAATTTCCAAATTTTTAAGAAACTGCAAAATTGATTTCCATAGTGGTTGTACAAATTTGCACTCCCACCAGCAACAGAGGAGTGTTCCTCTTGCTCCACATCTTCACTAGGATGAACTATCATCTAAGTTTTTGATCTTAGCTATTATGGCACATAAAAGAGGAATCTTGGAGTTGTTTTGATTTGCGTTTTTTTTAATTTATTTTTTTTATTAGGTATTTTCCTCGTTTACATTTTCAATGCTATCCCAAAGGTCCCTAATACCAACCCCCCCCAATCCCCTACCCACCCACTGCCCCTTTTTGGCCCTGGTGTTCGCCTGTACTGAGGCATATAAAGTTTGCAAGTCCAATGGGCCTCTCTTTGCAGTGATGACCGACTAGGCCATCTTTTGATACATATGCAGCTAAAGACAAGAGCTCCCGGGTACCGGTTAGTTCATATTGTTGTTCCACCTATAGGGTTGCAGTTCCCTTTAGCTCCTTGGGTAATTTCTCTAGCTCCTCCATAAGGGGCCGTGTGACCCATCCAATAGCTGACTGTGATCACCCACTTCAGTGTTTGCTAGGCCCCGGCATAGTGTCACAAGAGAGAGCTATATCTGGGTCCTTTCAGCAAAATCTTGCTAGTGTATGCAATGGTGTCAGCGTTTGGAAGCTGATTATGGGATGGATCCCTGCATATGGCAAGCACCAGATGGTCCATCCTTTCCTCACAGCTCCAAATTTTGTCTCTGTAACTCCTTCTATGGGTGTTTTGTTCCCATTTCTAAGAAAGGGTAGAGTGTCCACACTTTGGTCTTTATTCTTCTTGAATTTCATGCATTTGGCAAGTTGTATCTTATATCTTGGGTATCCTAAGTTTCTGGGCTAATATCCACTTATCAGTGAGTACATATTGTGTGAGTTCCTTTGTGATTGGGTTACTTCACTCAGGATGATACCCTCCAGGTCCATCCATTTGCCTAGGAATTTCATAAATTCATTTTTATAATAGCTGAGTAGTATTCCATTGTGTAAATGTACCACATTTTCTTTTTTTTTTTTCCATTTTTTATTAGGTATTTAACTCATTTACATTTCCAATGCTATACCAAAAGTCCCCCATATCCACCCACCCCCACTCCCCTGCCCACCCACTCCCCCTTTTTGGCCCTGGTATTCCCCTGTACTGGGGCATATAAAGTTTGCAAGTCCAATGGGCCTCTCTTTCCAGTGATGGCCGACTAGGCCATCTTTTGATACATACGCAGCTAGAGTCAAGAGCTCCGGGGTACTGGTTAGTTCATAATGTTGTTCTGCCTATAGGGTTGCAGATCCCTTTAGCTCCTTGGCTACTTTCTCTAGCACCTCCATTGGGAGCCCTGTGATCCATCCATTAGCTGACTGTGAGCATCCACTTCTGTGTTTGCTAGGCCCCAGCATAGTCTCACAAGAGAGAGCTACATCTGGGTCCTTTCAATAAAATCTTGCTAGTGTATGCAATGGTGTCAGCGTTTGGATGCTGATTATGGGGTGGATCCCTGGCTATGGCACTCTCTACATGGTCCATCCTTTCATCTCAGCTCCAAACTCCGTCTCTGTAACTCCTTCCATGGGTGTTTTGTTCCCAAATCTAAGGAGGGGCATAGTGTTCACACTTCAGTCTTCATTCTCCTTGAGTTTCATGTGTTTAGCAAATTATATCTTATATCTTGGGTATCCTAGGTTTGGGGCTAATATCCACTTATCAGTGAATACATATTGTGTGAGTTTCTTTGTAAATGTGTTACCTCACTCATGATGATGCCCTCCAGGTCCATCCATTTGGCTAGGAATTTCATAAATTCATTCTTTTTAATAGCTGAGTAGTACTCGATTGTGTAGATGTACCACATTTTCTGTATCCATTCCTCTGTTGAGGGGCATCTAGGTTCTTTCCAGCTTCTGGCTATTATAAATAAGGCTGCTATGAACATAGTGGAGCTTGTGTCCTTCTTACCTGTTGGGGCATCTTCTGGATATATGCCCAGGAGCGGTATTGCTGGATCCTCCGGTAGTACTATGTCCAGTTTTCTGAGGAACCGCCAGACTGATTTCCAGAGTGGTTGTACAAGCCTGCACTCCCACCAACAATGGAGGAGTGTTCCTCTTTCTCCACATCCTCGCCAGCATCTGCTGTCACCTGAATTTTTGATCTTAGCCATTCTGACTGGTGTGAGGTGGAATCTCAGGGTTGTTTTGATTTGCATTTCCCTGATGATTAAGGATGTTGAACATTTTTTCAAGTGCTTCTCTGCCATTCGGTATTCCTCAGGTGAGAATTCTTTGTTCAGTTCTGAGCCCCATTTTTTAATGGGGTTATTTGATTTTCTGAAGTCCACCTTCTTGAGTTCTTTATATATGTTGGATATTAGTCCCCTATCTGATTTAGGATAGGTAAAGATCCTTTCCCAATCTGTTGGTGGTCTTTTTGTCTTATTGACGGTGTCTTTTGCCTTGCAGAAACTTTGGAATTTCATTAGGTCCCATTTGTCGATTCTCGATCTTACAGCACAAGCCATTGCTGTTCTGTTCAGGAATTTTTCCCCTGTGCCCATATCTTCAAGGCTTTTCCCCACTTTCTCCTCTATAAGTTTCAGTGTCTCTGGTTTTATGTGAAGTTCCTTGATCCACTTAGATTTGACCTTAGTACAAGGAGATAAGTATGCATCGATTCGCATTCTTCTACACGATAACAACCAGTTGTGCCAGCACCAATTGTTGAAAATGCTGTCTTTCTTCCACTGGATGGTTTTAGCTCCCTTGTCGAAGATCAAGTGACCATAGGTGTGTGGGTTCATTTCTGGATCTTCAATTCTATTCCATTGGTCTACTTGTCTGTCTCTATACCAGTACCATGCAGTTTTTATCACAATTGCTCTGTAGTAAAGCTTTAGGTCTGGCATGGTGATTCCGCCAGAAGTTCTTTTATCCTTGAGAAGACTTTTTGCTATCCTAGGTTTTTTGTTATTCCAGACAAATTTGCAAATTGCTCCTTCCAATTCGTTGAAGAATTGAGTTGGAAATTTGATGGGGATTGCATTGAATCTGTAGATTGCTTTTGGCAAGATAGCCATTTTTACAATGTTGATCCTGCCAATCCATGAGCATGGGAGATCTTTCCATCTTCTGAGACCTTCTTTAATTTCTTTCTTCAGAGATTTGAAGTTTTTATCATACAGATCTTTCACCTCCTTAGTTAGAGTCACGCCAAGATATTTTATATTATTTGTGACTATTGAGAAGGGTGTTGTTTCCCTAATTTCTTTCTCAGCCTGTTTATTCTTTGTATAGAGAAAGGCCATTGACTTGTTTGAGTTTATTTTATATCCAGCTACTTCACCGAAGCTGTTTATCAGGTTTAGGAGTTCTCTGGTAGAATTTTTAGGGTCACTTATATATACTATCATATCATCTGCAAAAAGTGATATTTTGACTTCCTCTTTTCCAATTTGTATCCCCTTGATCTCCTTTTGTTGTCGAATTGCTCTGGCTAATACTTCAAGTACTATGTTGAAAAGGTAGGGAGAAAGTGGGCAGCCTTGTCTAGTCCCTGATTTTAGTGGGATTGCTTCCAGCTTCTCTCCATTTACTTTGATGTTGGCTACTGGTTTGCTGTAGATTGCTTTTATCATGTTTAGGTATGGGCCTTGAATTCCTGATCTTTCCAAAACTTTTATCATGAATGGGTGTTGGATCTTGTCAAATGCTTTTTCTGCATCTAATGAGATGATCATGTGGTTTTTGTCTTTGAGTTTGTTTATATAATGGATTACATTGATGGATTTTCGTATATTAAACCATCCCTGCATCCCTGGAATAAAACCTACTTGGTCAGGATGGATGATTGCTTTAATGTGTTCTTGGATTCGGTTAGCGAGAATTTTATTGAGGATTTTTGCATCGATATTCATAAGAGAAATTGGTCTGAAGTTCTCTATCTTTGTTGGATCTTTCTGTGGTTTAGGTATCAGAGTAATAGTGGCTTCATAAAATGAGTTGGGTAGAGTACCTTCTACTTCTATTTTGTGAAATAGTTTGTGCAGAATTGGAATTAGATCTTCTTTGAAGGTCTGATAGAATTCTGCACTAAACCCATCTGGTCCTGGGCTTTTTTTTTGGGAGAATATTAATGACTGCTTCTATTTCTTCAGGGGATATGGGACTGTTTAGATCTTTAACTTGATCCTGATTTAACTTTAGTACCTGGTATCTGTTTAGAAATTTGTCCATTTCTTCCAGGTTTTCCAGTTTTGTTGAATATAGCCTTATGTAGAAGGATCTGATGGTGTTTTGGATTTCTTCAGGATCTGTTGTTATGTCTCCCTTTTCATTTCTGATTTTGTTAATTAGGATTTTGTCCCTGTGCCCTTTAGTGAGTCTAGCTAAGGGTTTATCTATCTTGTTGATTTTCTCAAAGAACCAACTCCTCGTTTGGTTAATTCTTTGAATAGTTCTTCTTGTTTCCACTTGGTTGATTTCACCCCTGAGTTTGATTATTTCCTGCCGTCTACTCCTCTTGGGTGAATTTGCTTCCTTTTTTTCTAGGGCTTTTAGATGTGTTGTCAAGCTGCTAGTATGTGCTGTCTCCCGTTTCTTCTTGGAGGCACTCAGCGCTATGAGTTTCCCTCTTAGAAATGCTTTCATTGTGTCCCATAGGTTTGGGTACGTTGTGGCTTCATTTTCATTAAACTCTAAAAAGTCTTTAATTTCTTTCTTTATTCCTTCCTTGACCAAGGTATCATTGAGAAGAGTGTTATTCAGTTTCCACGTGAATGTTGGCTTTCCATTATTTATGTTGTTATTGAAGATCAGTCTTAGGCCATGGTGGTCTGATAGGATACATGGGACAGTTTCAATATTTTTGTATCTATTGAGGCCTGTTTTGTGACCAATTATATGGTCAATTTTGGAGAAGGTCCCGTGAGGTGCTGAGAAGAAGGTATATCCTTTTGTTTTAGGATAAAATGTTCTGTAGATATCTGTCAGGTCCATTTGTTTCATAACTTCTGTTAGTTTCACTGTGTCCCTGTTTAGTTTCTGTTTCTACGATCTGTCCTTTGAAGAAAGTGGTGTGTTGAAGTCTCCCACTATTATTGTGTGAGGTGCAATGTATGCTTTGAGCTTTACTAAAGTGTCTCTAATGAATGTGGCTGCCCTTGCATTTGGTGCGTAGATATTCAGAATTGAGAGTTCCTCTTGGAGGATTTTACCTTTGATGAGTATGAAGTGTCCCTCCTTGTCTTTTTTGATAACTTTGGGTTGGAAGTCGATTTTATCCGATATTAAAATGGCTACTCCAGCTTGTTTCTTCAGTCCATTTGCTTGGAAAATTGTTTTCCAGCCTTTCACTCTGAGGTAGTGTCTGTCTTTTTCCCTGAGATGGGTTTCCTGTAAGCAGCAGAATGTTGGGTCCTGTTTGTGTAGCCAGTCTGTTAGTCTATGTCTTTTTATTGGGGAATTGAGTCCATTGATATTAAGAGATATTAAGGAAAAGTAATTGTTGCTCCCTTTTATTTTTGTTGTTAGAGTTGGCATTCTGTTCTTGTGGCTGTCTTCTTTTTGGTTTGTTGAATGATTACTTTCTTGGTTGTTCTAGGGCGTGATTTCCGTCCTTGTATTGCTTCTTTTCTGTTATTATCCTTTGAAGGGCTGGATTCGTGGAAAGATATTGTGTGAACTTGGTTTTGTCGTGGAATACTTTGGTTTCTCCATCTATGGTAATTGAGAGTTTGGCCGGGTATAGTAGCCTGGGCTGGCATTTGTGTTCTCTTAGTGTCTGTATAACATCTGTCCAGGCTCTTCTGGCTTTCATAGTCTCTGGTGAAAAGTCTGGTGTAATTCTGATAGGCCTTCCTTTATATGTTACTTGACCTTTCTCCCTTACTGCTTTTAATATTCTATCTTTATTTAGTGCATTTGTTGTTCTGATTATTATGTGTCGGGAGGAATTTCTTTTCTGGTCCAGTCTATTTGGAGTTCTGTATGCTTCTTGTATGATCATGGGCATCTCTTTTTTTATGTTTGGGAAGTTTTCTTCTATTATTTTGTTGAAGATATTAGCTGGACCTTTAAGTTGAAAATCTTCATTCTCATCAATTCCTATTATCCGTAGGTTTGGTCTTCTCATTGTGTCCTGGATTACCTGGATGTTTTGAATTAGGATCCTTTTGCATTTTGTATTTTCTTTGACTGTTGTGTCGATGTTCTCTATGGAATCTTCTGCACCTGAGATTCTCTCTTCCATTTCTTGTATTCTGTTGCTGATGCTCGCATCTATGGTTCCAGATCTCTTTCCTAGGGTTTCTATCTCCAGCGTTGCCTCGCTTTGGGTTTTCTTTATTGTGTCTACTTCCCCTTTTAGTTCTAGTATGGTTTTGTTCATTTCCATCACCTGTTTGGCTGTGTTTTCCTGCTTTTCTTTAAGAGCCTGTAACTCTTTAGCAGTGCTCTCCTGTAAATCTTTAAGTGACTTATGAAAGTCCTTCTTGATGTCCTCTATCATCATCATGAGAAATGTTTTTAAATCTGGGTCTAGATTTTCGGTTGTGTTGGGGTGCCCAGGACTAGGTGGGGTGGGAGTGCTGCGTTCTGATGATGGTGAGTGGTCTTGATTTCTGTTAGTAGGATTCTTACGTTTGCCTTTCGCCATCTGGTAATCTCTGAAGCTAGCTGTTTTAGTTGTCACTGTTAAGAGCTTGTTCTTCAGGTGGCTCTGTTAGCCTCTATGAGCAGACCTGGAGGGTAGCACTCTCCTTAGTTTCAGTGGGCAGAGTATTCTCTGCAGGCAAGCTCTCTTCTTGCAAGGCAGGTACCCAGATATCTGGTGTTCGAACCAGACTCCTGGCAGAAGTTGTGTTCCACTCACTAGAGGTCTTAGGATCACGTGTGGAATCCTGTGTGGGCCCTTGCGGGTGTCAGGCGACTCAGCTGGCAAGGTAGCCGGGGCTCGAGTGGAGTGGAAGGGGTTTGTGCCCCAGATCAAGCCCGGGTAGCCTGCTTCCCTATGTACCGCAGTCTCAAGTTCCACGTGATTGGATTGGGGTAGGCGCTGTGTTCCACTCACCAGAGGTCTTAGGGTCCCGTGGGGAGTCCCGTGTGGGCCCTTGCGGGTGTTGGGCAAGACTCTGCTGTCAAGGTAGCCCGGGGCTCGAGTCTCGAGTCGAGCGGAAGGGACTTGTGCCCCAGATCAGGCCCGGGTAGCCTGCTTCCCTATGTACCGCAGTCTCAAGTTCCGCGCGATTGGATTGGGGCAGGCACTGTGATCCACTCACCAGAGGTCTTAGGGTCCCGTGGGGAGTCCCGTGTGGACCCTTGCGGGTGTTGGGCAAGACTCTGCTGGCAAGGTAGCGCGGGGCTCGAGTATCGACCACATTTTCTTTATCCATTCCTCTGTTGAGGGGCATCTGGGTTCTTTCCAGCTTCTGGCTATTATAAATAAGGCTGCTATGAACATAGTGGAGCATGTGTTCTTCTTACCGATTGGGACCTCTTCTGGATATATGCCCTGGAGAGGTATTGCAGGAACCTCCGGTAGTACTATGTCCAATTTTCTGAGGAACCGCCAGACTGATTTCCAGAGTGGTTGTACAAGCTTGCAATCCCACCAACTATGGAGGAGTGTTCCCCTTTTTCCACATCCTCGCCAACATCTGCTGTCACCTGAGTTTTTGATCTTAGCCATTCTGACTGGAGTGAAGTGGAATCTCAGGGTTGTTTTGATTTGCATTTCCCTGATGATTAAGGATGTTGAACATTTTTTTCAGGTGCTTCTCTGCCATTCGGTATTCCTCAGGTGAGAATTCTTTGTTCAGCTCTGAGCCCCATTTTTTAATGGGATTATTTGATTTTCTGGAGTCCACCTTCTTGAGTTCTTTATATATATTAGATATTAGTCCCCTATCCGATTTGGGATAGGTAAAGATCCTTTCCCAATCTGTTGGTGGCCTTTTTGTCTTATTGACGGTGTCTTTTGCTTTGCAGAAGCTTTGCAATTTTATGAGGTCCCATTTATCGATTCTTGATCTTACAGCACAAGCCATTGCTGTTCTATTCAGGAATTTTTCCCCTGTACCCATATCTTCAAGGCTTTTCCCTACTTTCTCCTCTATAAGTTTCAGTGTCTCTGGTTTTATGTGGAGTTCCTTAATCCACTTAGATTTGACCTTAGTACAAGGAGATAGAAATGGATCAATTCGCATTCTTCTACATGATAACCGCCAGTTGTGCCAGCACCATTTGTTGAAAATGCTGTCTTTTTTCCAATGGATGGTTTTAGCTCCCTTGTCAAAGATCAAGTGACCATAGGTGTGTGAGTTCATCTCTGGGTCTTCAATTCTGTTCCATTGGTCTACCTGTCTGTCACTATACCAGTACCATGCAGTTTTGATCACAATTGCTCTGTAGTACAGTTTTAGGTCTGGCATGGTGATTCCACCAGAGGTTCTTTTATCCTTGAGAAGAGTTTTTGCTATCCTCGGTTTTTTGTTATTCCAGATGAATCTGCCGATTGCCCTTTCTAATTCGTTGAAGAATTGAGTTGGAATTTTGATGGGGATTGCATTGAATCTTTAGATTGCTTTTGGCAAGATGGCCATTTTTACAATGTTGATCCTGCCAATCCATGAGCATGGGAGATCTTTCCATCTTCTGAGATCTTCAATTTCTTTCTTTAGAGACTTGAAGTTCTTATCATACAGGTCTTTCACTTCCTTAGTTAGAGTCACGCCAAGGTATTTTATATTATTTGTGACTATTGAGAAGGGTGTTGTTTCCCTAATTTCTTTCTCAGCCTGTTTATTCTTTGTGTAGAGAAAGGCCATTGACTTGTTTGAGTTTATTTTGTATCCAGCTACTTCGCCGAAGCTGTTTATCAGGCTTAGGAGTTCTCTGGTGGAATTTTTAGGGTCACTTATATATACTATCATATCATCTGCAAAAAGTGATATTTTGACTTCTTCCTTTCCAATTTGTATCCCCTTGATCTCCTTTTGTTGTCTAATTGCTCTGGCTAGGACTTCAAGTACAATGTTCAATAGGCAGGGCGAGAGTGGACAGCCTTGTCTAGTCCCTGATTTTAGTGGGATTGCTTCCAGCTTCTCACCATTTACTTTGATGTTGGCTATTGGTTTGCTGTAGATTGCTTTTATCATGTTTAGGTATGGGCCTTGAATTCCTGATCTTTCCAAGACTTTTATCATGAATAGATGTTGGATTTTGTCAAATGCTTTCTCAGCATCTAACGAGACGATCATGTGGTTTTTGTCTTTGAGTTTGTTTATATACTGGATTACATTGATGGATTTCCGTATATTGAACCATCCCTGCATCCCTGGGATGAAACCTACTTGGTCAGGATGGATGATTGATTTGATGTGTTCTTGGATTCGGTTAGCAAGAACTTTATTGAGGATTTTTGCATCAATATTCATAAGGGAAATTGGTCTGAAGTTCTCTATCTTTGTTGGGTCTTTTTGTGGTTTAGGCATCAGAGTAATAGTGGCTTCATAAAATGAGTTGGGTAGAGTACCTTCTACTTCTATCTTGTGGAATAGTTTGTGAAGATCTGGAATTAGATCTTCTTAGAAGGTCTGATAGAATTCTGCGCTAAACCCGTCTGGTCCTGGGCTTTTTTTTTTGGCTGGGAAACTATTAATAACTGCTTCTATTTCTTTAGGGGATATGGGACTGTTTAGATGGTCAAGTTGATCCTGATTCAACTTTGGTACCTGGTATCTGTACAGAAATTTGTCATATCGTCCAGGTTTTCCAGTTTTGTTGAGTATAGCCTTTTGTAGAAGGATCTGATGGTGTTTTGGATTTCTTCAGGATCTGTTGTTATGTCTCCCTTTTCATTTCTGATTTTGTTAATTAGGATTTTGTCCCTGTGCCCTCTAGTGAGTCTAACTAAGGGTTTATCTATCTTGTTGATTTTCTCAAAGAACCAACTCCTTGTTTGGTTAATTCTTTGAATAGTTCTTCTTGTTTCCACTTGGTTGATTTCACCCCTGAGTTTGATTATTTCCTGCCTTCTACTCCTCTTGGGTGAATTTGCTTTCTTTTCTTCTAGACATTTTAGGTGTGTTGTCAAGCTGCTAATGTGTGCTCTCTCTAGTTTCTTTTTGGAGGCACTCACAGCTATGAGTTTTCCTCTTAGGAATGCTTTCATTGTGTCCCATAAGTTTGGGTATGTTGTGACTTCATTTTCATTAAACTCCAAAAAGTCCTTAATTTCTTTCTTTATTCCTTCCTTGACCAAGGTATCATTGAGAAGAGTGTTGTTCAGTTTCCACATGAATGTTGGCTTTCTATTATTTATTTTGTTATTGAAGATCAGCATTAGACCATGGTGATCTGATAGGATGCATGGGACAATTTCAATATTTTTGTATATGTTGAGGTTTGTTTTGTGACCAATTATGTGGTCAATTTTAGAGAAGGTACCATGAGGTGCTGAGAAGAAGGTATATCCTTTTGTTTTAGGATAAAATGTTCTGTAGATATCTGTCAGATCCATTTGTTTCATCACTTCTGTTAGTTTCAGTGTGTCCCTGTTTAGTTTCTGTTTCCATGATCTGTCCATTGGTGAAAGTGGTGTGTTGAAGTCTCCCGCTATTATTGTGTGAGGTGCAATGTGTGCTTTGAGCTTTACTAAAGTTTCTTTAATGAATGTGGCTGCCCTTGTATTTGGAGCATAAATATTAAGAATTGAGAGTTCCTCTTGGAGGATTTTAACTTTGATGAGTATGAAGTGCCCCTCCTTGTCTTTTTTGATGACTTTGGGTTGGAAGTCAATCTTATCAGATATTAGGATGGCTACTCCAGCTTGTTTCTTCATACCATTTGCTTGGAAAATTGTTTTCCAGCCTTTCATTCTGAGGTAGTGTCTATCTTTTTCTCTGAGATGAGTTTCCTGTAAGCAGCAAAATGTTGGGTCTTGTTTGTGTAGCCAGTTTGTTAGTCTATGTCTTTTTATTGGGGTGTTGAGACCATTGAGATTAAGAGATATTAAGGAAAAGTAATTGTTGCTTCCTGTTATTTTTGTTGTTAAAGTTGGCATTCTGTTCTTGTGGCTGTCTTCTTTTAGTTTTGTTGAGGGATTATCTTCTTGTTTTTTCTAGGGCGTGGTTCCCGTCCTTGTATTGGTTTTTTTCTGTTATTATCCTTTGAAGGGCTGGATTCTTGGAGAGATAATGGGTGAATTTAGTTTTGTTGTGGAATACTTTGGTTCCTCCATCTATGCTAATTGAGAGTTTGGCTGGGTATAGTAGCCTGGGCTGGAATTTGTGTTCTCTTAGTGTCTGTATAACATCTGCCCAGGCTCTTCTGGCTCTCATAGTCTCTGGTGAAAAATCTGGTGTAATTCTGATAGGCTTGCCTTTATATGTTACTTGACATTTTTCCCTTACTGCTTTTAGTATTCTATCTTTATTTAGTGCATTTGATGTTCTGATTATTATGTGTCAGGAGGAATTTCTTTTCTGGTCCAGTCTATTTCGAGTTCTGTAGGCTTCTTGTATGTTCAAGGGCATCTCTTTTTTTAAATTTGGGAAGTTTTCTTCAATAATTTTGTTGAAGATGTTTGCTGGTCCTTTGAGTTAAAAATCTTCATTCTCATCCACTCCTATTATTCGTAGGTTTGGTCTTCTCATTGTGTCCTGGATTTCCTGGATGTTTTGAGTTAGGATCTTTTTGCATTTTCCATTTTCTTTGATTGTTGTGCCGATGTTCTCTATGGAATCTTCTGCACCTGAGATTCTCTCTTCCATCTCTTGAATTCTGTTGCTGATGCTCAAATCTATGGTTCCAGATTTCTTTCCTAGGGTTTCTATCTCCAGCGTTGCCTCACTTTGGGTTTTCTTCATTGTGTCTACTTCCCTTTTTAGGTCTAGTATGGTTTTGTTCATTTCCATCATCTGTTTGGATGTGTTTTCCTGTTTTTCTATAAGGACTTCTACCTGTTTGGTTGTGTTTTCCTGTTTTTCTTTAAGGACTTGTAACTCTTTAGCAGTGTTCTCCTGTATTTCTTTAAGTGAGTTATTAAATTCCTTCTTTATATCCTCTACCATCATCATGAGATATGCTTTTAAATCCAGGTCTACTTTTTCAGGTGTGTTAGGATGCTCTGGACTGGGCGAAGTGGGCGTTCTGGGTTCTGATGATGGTGAGTGGTCCTGGTTTCTGTTAGTAGGATTCTTACATTTACCTTTCGCCATCTGGCAATCTCTGGAGTTAGTTGTTATAGTTGTCTTTGTTTAGAGATTGTTCCTCTGTTGATTTTGTTGCCCTCTATCAGCAGACGTGGGAGACTAGCTCTCTCCTCTGAGTTTCAGTGGTCAGAGCAGTCTCTGCAGGCAAGCTCTCCTCTTTCAGGGAAGGTGCACAGTTATCTGGTGTTTGGACCTCCTCCTGGCTGAAGATGAAGGCCCAAAACAGGATCTTTCCCAGGAGCTGTGTTGCTTTGGCCAGGAAGGTGGCTGGTTGTCTGGAGCCGAAGATGGTGCCGCCTCAGAAGTTCTCTGGCTCTCGTCTGTCCCCGAAACGGCTGGCCTCTGTATTCCACACCCTCACCTGTGCAGCCTGCCCTCTGCGGAGTCCCGGAGCCAAGGAGGCTTCTGCCGCTGGGGCCTGAGGCACAAACCTCTCGGGCCGGGCAGACTCCTGTGCTCTCACCAGGAAGGTGGCCAGTTGTCTGGAGCCAAAGATGGCTCTGCCTATTTGCGTTTTTATTACTGTTCTCCTATACTACAGCTTGAAATCAAAGATGGTGATACCTCCAGAAGTTCTTCTTACAGGGTTGTTTATTATATGGGGTTGTTTAAACTATCTGTTTTTTGTTTTGTTTTGTTTTCTCCTTATGAAGTTGAGAATTGTTCATGCAAGCTCTGTATAGAATTGTATTGGAATTTGTATGGCAATTAAACTAAATCTGTAGATTTCTTTTGGTATGATGGTCACTTTCATTATGCTTAATCCTATCAACCCATGTGCACAGGAGATCTTTCCAGAGATAAGATGTATATTTAGTATTTTAATAAAGAAATATTTTTGGTAACAGACTGTAAATAGCTTAAAAGAGCTCAAAGGCTACCAAAACCATGAATGGCTTTTACAAAATAAACATAGACATTCTAATTACAACACAAAGCACTATATTTTACAGGACTTTAGCAAATAGATCCAGACATTTGTAGAAACCCATAAAAATCTCTCTACCTTACAGGTATATATATATGTGTGTGTGTGTACGTACAATATATATATATATATTGTGTGTGTGTATGTGTGTAAAATGTCCATAAATGATCTAAGAGGAAAATAGTTTTAAAGTAAGCTTCAGAAATTGTTATCACATATCTAAGATTTGGCTAAATTTTAAATGCATGGAATTTAATTCTATATTTAAATTTAAGTTAAGTGCATGTGATCCAGTTAGACACATATTATCACAGTACCTAACAGTACAGGTATTGAATGTAAGGCATTGAAAACGTCAAACAAAACTCTTTATTTGTAAGCTATTTTCCACCAGCCTGCTTCTCACAAGTAACTTGGACCACAGGACTGTGTGGCCAGACCTGGTTAAGACACTAATTTTCATCAAGTTTGAAAAGACATAATAAAATAATGAAAATAAGTAGGTCATGTATTTCTAATAAAAACAGCAATCAATATAGAAATTTTTGTTAACATAGGAACAGGAAATTAGCAGTTGTATAAATAAAAAATGTATGGGATATAATCACAGTCATGATAATTAAGCATATAAATATGTAAGTTAAAATCATAAAGACAATGTGCCTTCACCCATTACTAAGTATGAAAATGTCTGGCTAAAATAATGGAGAATACATTACTGTCAACTAAGTGCAGCAGATAGATTTGGGAAGAATGGGAATCATTTTCTGTATTTGTGTACCCACTGATGACCCCAACCTAATTCCAGTGGATAGTTTCAATCAAATGATCACATAGATAGTCCTGCTTAATCTAAATAGGTCACAGGACCCAAAAAAGTCATGAATTTGGGAAATGGTCTGCTAAGGATGAGACATTGGGGCATGATACAAGGGAGGCTTAGAGAAACTGTAGAAGACAGAATAACCTATATGTATACATGTGTATGAAATTGCCCAAAAAAAAATCAATCAACAAAAAGAGTAGGGAGTAGTATATTTCCACTATAATGGAAATTTGTGTCTACCCTAAAGTAAACACTACACATGGAAATGTTCCCAGTTTGAACCTTCAAACCTGAGTGTCAATCACTGGAAATCTTACCAAAACATTATAACCTCTTTATAAAGAGAGCACTGTGCACTGGTTAAAAAGAATGAGGGAGAGCCAGGCGTGGTGGTGCATGCCTTTAATCCCAGCACTCAGGAGGCAGAGGTAGATGAATTCCTGAGTTCAAGGCCAGCCTGGTCTACAGAGTGAGTTACAGGACAACCAGGGCTACACAGAGAAACTCTGTCTCGAAAAACCAAAAAAAAAAAAAAAAAGGCAGAACACTGTTCACTAACAGAAAAAATTTAAATCATAATCGTGAAATAAAAATGGTACTTTATCATTAAGTGTTGAAGATCATTTGCCAGTTTTCTTTGTGGAATTATGGGTTTTTTTTCACTTTTTATTGGTTCTTAGTGAATTTCACATCATGCAACCCAATCCCACTCATTCACCCTCTATCCTTGCAACCTCCTCTTTAACAGAAAAAATAAATCTCATTGTGGAAGCCACAGTGTGTCACAGTGTGTCACACAATATACCCTTTTGTCATCACTTCTTTGCTTGCAAATGTTCATTGCAATAACTGTTTGCTCTGGTACAAGGCCTCTGTTTTCTGCTACTCTACGAATACTGGATACTAGATACAAATTTAAATAGACCTATAGCCCCTAGTGAAATAGAAGCAGTCATTAAAAGTCTCCCCACAAAAATATCCCAGGACCAGATGGTTTTAGTTCAGAATAACACCAGACTTTCAAAGAAAAATTAACACCAATACTCCTTAAATTATTCCAGAAAATAGAAATAGAAAAAACACTATCCATTTCATTTCACAATGCTGCCATTACTTTGATACCAAAACGACATAGACACTCAAACAAGAAAAAGAATAGAAGAGCAATTTCTTTTATGAACATAAATGCAAAAATAATCAATAAACTATAAACAAACAAAACTCAAGAAAACATCAAAAGATCATCCAATATGATCAAGTAAGCTTCATCCCAGAAAGGTAGGGATGGTTTAACAAGAAAAATAGATAAATGCAATCCACCATGTAAACAAACTGAAAGACAAAAGTTAATCTCATTATATGCAGAAAAGAACGTTGACCATGCCACCCACAGACCTGAACAGATGGGCTGAAAACACATACTTCCCCCATGCCAGTCACCGAAAAGTCTGCCAGCTATGTGGCTATCCTGCAGTGGGAATCACCACAATGTGCAAGTATGTGGTGGACAGGTGGGAGAGAAAGAGAAGTGGAGATGCTTAAGCATTGTGAAGAAAAATGCAACTGGAGACTTGAGAGTGGAGAGGAGTAGCCTGTTATAAATGACCTGCCCTGCCACCTGAGACCACGGTGAGGTCCCAGCCCAAGTTGCCTCTGAGAACCAGATCTGGGTCTGTGGCTACAAAATGAAAGATGGGTCTGTGGCTACAAAATGAAAGACCCCCTTTCGGGGACCCCCACTCTAGTCTCGGGAGTGAGAGAGCACCCAAAGAAACACAAGAATCCATCTTGGTGTAATCACGTGAGGCAGTTTAATGACTGAGCTCCGGACCGACAACAGATGTCGGCCAGGAGGCTCAGAAGCTAGGGGTTCTTATGGGGTAAGGAGCTTAGGTGTGTGGAATTCAGCACAGTGACACACTATTGGCTTATTCAAACATCAGCAGAAAAATTACATGTACGTGCAGGGTGTCAGAGTTCTGTGAGTTGTTGACTCAGTTTAGATAGCCCTGTTATGTCCTCACATTCCTCTTTATCTCGATGGTCAAGATGATCCTAGGAATGTTTTAACTACGGGGAATACCCGGGTTTGTTTCTCTTTGTTCTCAGCCCCAGACAACCTCTAGGCTCACAATCAGCAATTTCTGAGTACTTTATATGACTTACAGGTCTTGAAATTTCATCTTTCTTTCACTAAACAGGCAGGGGTCTGTGCTGTTATCTGTGGTTCAGATTACAGCTAGAAAACATAAGGATGTCCCTGATCAGAGGAAAACTGGCCCCATCTCACTGGTTAATGTGCTCTGGAGGACTGAGTTCAATGTCTACCTAGCAGCAGTACTAAGGCGAGCAGGCCCTGTGCCTCACCTGGGCAGCACAGTAAAGCTGGCCCTGGTTGAAGGGATTCAAGTGAGCCAACTCAGTGGTGAAACTGAACCTGTCACAGGTCTGTCTGCTGTGTTCTCCCCTTCCAGCGCCCCCCCCCCTCACCCACACCCACACACCACCACCACCTTCTTTCCCCTTATCACCTGAGGTAGTCAGTAGTCTGGAGAGCTGGCCCTGAGGACATGAAGAGGAGGAAAGCTGGCCCTGCCTCCTCTCTGACTGTAGCACTAGGGAAATGGACACCACACCTTGCCAGGACAACACAGTGGAGCAAGCCCTGATGGGGAAGGCACAGGTGAGCCAGTCCTGACAAGGCACAGGTGAGCCAGTCCTGAGGGTATGAGAGCAGGAAGAGCTGACCCCACTCCTCAATAGCTTCAGTGCTTGGGGAAGTGGGACAGGCAACTTGAATGGGCAGCAGAGTGACTCCATAGTGTGGCTCTGAATGCAGGTGAGCCGGACCTAAGGGCATAGGAGCAGGAGACCTGAGCCCGCATGTGGTGTCATCAGGTGGGCTTAGCTAGATCAGTACTGTAGAGCTTGGCCTGGTGGTACAGGTAAGAGAGAGTTGAGCACTGATCAGCTATTACCCAGCTGAGTTGAGCTCAGCTTGTACGCAGACCCAATCCAGGGCTCTGACTTCAATCTATATTATCTGTAAACGATTGGGTTGCATGAAAGGGCCAATCCTACTCACCAAAAACTGCAGGAACTTCATAACACAGGGGGAAAACAGGATATCCTAGAGGCATCCCAGTGAAGACCCAATATTTATGGTATCACAGAAGCAAGAGATCTAGAACCAGACCAATGAGCCATTGCAATGAACATTTTCAAATGAAGGTGTGTGGACAGAGTGATATGCTGTGGGACAAACTGTAATGTATGACAGCATTCACTGTAACCTACTACAGCTTCCATAATGAGAGATTTTTTCCAATTTTGTTGTTA